>NW_026705829.1:0-300000 GCF_029867415.1 Vicia villosa | reverse complement strand
GTTAAAACAGGGTGTAATTAAAAACGTAATTACGGTCAAATACACCCGATTTTTGTTAAAAATAACGGGTGTAAATTCGTTAGACATTTCTCACCCTGTGGATATACACCCGATTTTTATTAAAAATAATGGGTGTAAATTTAATAAAAAACGGGTGTAAATTAACATTTTTGTACTAGTGTATCCTTTAAAAAAAAAATTGATGTTATTTTCATTCTAGAACTTGCTATATAAAACATCATTTATGTAAATATCCAAAACTAAATAATGTTAAAAAATAGTAAATTAAAGTATAAAAATAAAATATACAATAAATTTGTTAAAAGTTTTTTATTCTAGTAAAATTATATCTTCACATTAAAAAGATTAAAAACTTTATAGAGAAATTTATCAAATCATTTTTAAGAAAAATTAATTCAAACTTGAGAAAGTATAATATATTGTTTAATTTGTTTTTCATTACTATTATTTATTGTATTTTAAAATAGTATTGTTAAATACATGGGAAATCACTATATTTACTGTTTTGTTGTCATTGTGTTTAATCAAATATAATCAATGTGTAGAGCGTGAAAAGATGAAAATATTAGGATATTATTTGTTTATATCTTATAAAGAATTTATTGTGTTCTATTTATGTTGTATGGATATAACATATGAAATTATTTTCGTATGGAAACATTTATTTATTACTATACATTTTCAATCGTAAATTTATTTTGAAAAGGACTCTCATTATATATTATCCTGTTATTTAATAGAAAAAACTAATACATTATTTGAGTTAAGTCACATATTTGACTCATTGAAAAAATAATTTTCCATAAAGTTTTCTTTATTCATAATGAAAAGTTATTTAAAAGACAATAAATTGAATTTTAACCCGTTAAACTTCATAAAAATTCTTTAAATATAATTACCATATATAAATTTTAAATTTTGGATAAAAATTTATTTTCAAAATACCAAAATTGGTTTGGTACAATATTAAAGTTAATATATTAATATTTTATATTTTAGGTAAATTATTTTTTAGATATTTCAAAATTAAAGGAAATAATTAAATTTAGACATAAATAAATATAATAAAATAGTTAACGAATTTTTAATATGAAAAATATCAGATAATTTTTGACAAAACTTGAAAGGGCTTATATATATGTAACTTATTTTTCCACCAATTCCAACTACCTTAATTTCATTCTCTCTTAGTTACACGTCGTCGTAGCAAACACAACTCAAGTCAAAATTATCACACAATGCCAAAGATTTAATTCATCATTCAATAATATTCACTCTCCCTTTTGAGATCATAGAAAAAACTGTAGACTCTCTACTAAACTCTTCTCACAATTTCGATATATCTACAAATCTGTAAAATTATAAAATCTTTTATCAAATATTTATACAAAAATGTATCTTTGCTGGTCTAACTAGCGCCCTCATCTTATATTTACCTCGGAGTATGAACACACTGTAATGTACTTCAAACTTTACCTCATTTTTATTCTACAACTTTTAAGATCACTCTATTCGTTGTATATGATATTTTGTTCTTTGTTGAACAACATGATTTATATATTTATTTTTCAATATTCCCAGAGAATCTGTATAATTGTAAATTATATTGAGTATTCTTTTATAAACTATTTTTAAAGTTCGCACACCCACCTCACAAAGTTTATAAAGAATTTGATAAAATGAGAGCATCTAAAATTATATCACCTAGATCGAAGGAGCCTTAGTCAAGTAGATAGAGAAATGGATATCTAAATGTGAAGATTCGTGATAACTAGATTTCAATTCCTACACACAGAGCCATTGTTCTATTGGAGGAATCAAAATTGATCGTTGAACGGAGGAGCATAACTTGTTGTGTTGGACTTGAACTTTTAGTGCAATAAAAAAGAAATTATCCTGTAAAGTTAGCACTTCAATTCTAAGTCAGTATGAAAATAAAACTTCTAATATATTTGATGTTATACTCTGTTATTTATTTTTGAAGTTTGTTTAAAGTTGTATAATTCAAGCTACCAATTCTTGTTTATTTGATGTTATAATTTTGATTTTTTGTTTCGTTCATATGAATAGATTTCAACTTTTCTTTTAAAAAAAAGTAAGACATTTAAGTTGGTTATCAATAAAAGCCGATTTAAACAATTTTTATATGAGCAGTTGCTTGTTAATTCATTCATTAAAAAACAAAATTTAAAGTTGGCCATCCATTTTAGATCATCTATAATATGCTATGCTAAATCGGTTAAAAACCCGTAGAATTTGAAAACATGATATACATATTCAAATTTTACAATAGTTTTTTTTTTTTTTTTTCGAAAAAATTCTAAAATTGTTTTTATTATTATATTAATATACAATTAGTTGCGTGATGGCTTTGTTATTGAGCAAATAAAAAAACAGAAAGAAAATTTGATGTATAATGTGCGCAAACACTCTAAGCGGCTACCGTAACAATCAATTGCGACAAGACAACTGTTCCCACATATTCAAACACATTTTTGTTATGTTTTATTGACTTTTTTTTAATGAAGAAAAATTAATATTTAAATAATGAAACTCAATATCAAAGTAATAGAAAAACACGAAAAAAAACTTTTCAAATTCAGAATTAAATAATTCTGTTTGACTAACAAGATGAAGAATGCCCACTTGTACAAGTAGATAACAACATCTAACTGTGTGTGGTCTAGCGGTGAATCGCTTGGGTCTTGAGAGTGTGCTCCTCTCGTGTACATGTGCATTATATACATATAATTCTTTATCAACGTATTGTGATTTAGCATAGTTTTGAAAATTATATCATGTATTACTTTTAGTTGAAAAATATATCACGTAGTATTACTTTTAGAATGGAAAAATATCGGCTATACATTTTGTAAAACTAATTTGATTCAGAATAATTTTTTTAAAGTTATTTTATAAAAAAATTACAAGTCACTTCTTAATTACGAAATATTTTCTCCTTACTGAAAAATCACTGCTTTCCTGCTAATTTTCTCTAATTTTGAAAAAGAAAAAAAATCAACAAAAATTAGTTTTTTATAGACTTTCTTGCAGATATTCATCCCAATTCCCAAGCTAAAATCTATATGGATGATTATTTTCCAAGTAAATCATTAGATAATAACGAAAGTTTTAGAAAAATGTCTCTTTTTTCAACTTTATAAATTACTCTCTTTTATATTATTTCATGAATTATTATTTAATTTTTTCATACAAAATTAATAATAATTTATATTAATATAAATAGCCAAAATATCATATAATTTAAAATAAAGAGAGTATCGATTACATTTTTCAAAGTATAATTATTATTTAATTATATTATATTAAGAGATTTTATATTAAAGTTATAAGTGTTTGTTTTTATAATTTTAAAAAGAGAAATTCAAATATCAACAGTAAATTATAATAATTTCATTTAAACTATAAATATGTTTTCTAAAAAAAGTTAATATTATACTCGTTACTTTCAAATTAGTATATAAATATATAATAACAGCCAACTGTGTGTACATGTGCATTATACACACATAATTCTTTATCAATATATTGTCATTTAGCATAGTTTTGAAAATTATATCATGTATTACTTTTAGTTGAAGTTTATATCACGTAGTATTACTTTTAGAATGGAAAAATATCAGCTATACATTTTGTAAAATTAAACGAAATTGTCTCAGAATAATTTTTTTAATGTTATTTTATAAAAAATTACAAGTCACTTAATGATGACAACATACTTTCTTCCTATTGAAAAATCACTGTTTTCCTGCTAATTTTCTCTAATTTTGACAAAGATAAAAAATCATTAAAAAATAGTTTTTTAAAGACATTTTTGCGGATATTCACCCCAAGCTAAAATCTATATGGATAATTTATTTGCCAAGTAAATCACTAGATAATAACGAAATTTTTAATAAAATGTCTCTTCTTTCAACTTTATAAATTACTCTCTTTTATTTTATCTTATGAATTATATATAATTTTTTCATACAAAATCAATTATAATTTTTAATTAATATAAATAGCCAAAAATATCATATAATTTAAAATGAAGAGAGTATTGATTACATTTTTCCAAGTATCAGTATTATTCAATTATATTATATTAAGAGGTTTTATATTAAAGTTATAAGTGTTTGTTTTTATAATTTTAAAGAATGAAATTCAAATATCAACGGTAAATTGTAAATTTCATTTAAATTAATAATATTTTATTTTATAAAAAATTAATATTTACTTTCAAATCAATATATAAATATTTAATAAAATAAAGTAATTTGATTATTTTTTATTTTTTATTTATTTTTTATTTATGTGTGAAATTAAAATACAATATTCATAAAAAAAAGAAGGAGAGAGTAAATTCATGAACATTTGTTCTATTATTTTATCATTGTTCTTATCGCACAAATTCATGTTTGGAAAAGAAAACTATAGCTAGCTAGCTGTGCCTAATCATAGACAAAAAGAGACCAAAGTGGTGTGAATGTAGAAAGAATATATCATATATTATTTTATATATAAGCATGCTCTTTCCAATATTAGACAGCTATATACATAGAATTTATTTACGTGCATGGAAGTGAAACTCCTCGTGATTAATAAAGGAGCTAGTCAAAGTAATGACATCAAAGGGTAGCAATCACAAATGGTCCATTAATTTCCATGGACTAAGATACATGGGAATATGTGAGCCATACATATATCAAGAATTTCTTTGGTGCTTGAATTTTGAGGTTAGTTTAGTAATGAAAACGGAATAGGTCCAAAAGAAGTAGGCACCGTCTAATATTGACATAAAATTATCGATAGGAATTAGGAAAAGGGAAGGCAACTTGCTTTCTTCTATACATTCATAACCTTGACTATATATGTATATAATTGATATGAATCAAGACCAAAATGATGGACGTAATTATTTTTTTAATAGTATTTTAACCACTCTCAAATTGTCTTAAAATTAATGTGTTATAAATATTGGAAAGATTAAAAGGATCTCTTAGAACAAGATTTGTTCTGATCAATATTCTTAGTTTTGATGATAACAATGTATATGAATTTTGTATGAGATAATGTGGTACTCTAATACTATGCAATTTCCATTTCAGGAATTATATAAAGAGTATGCACAAAATCAGCGCAAGAAGCACTGACTCAGAAGGTTCAGCATGCAACATCAGAACATGGTCTGGCAAGACATCAGAAGATGGTCAAGCAGAATCAGAACATGGTCTATGGAAGCATCAGAAGAACTTGAGATCAGAAGCAGAAGCACTGAAGTTCTCATGGTATCACGCTCAGAAGCACTTCAAGGTCAGAAGACAAGAAGATGCTCTGCACCAAGCTGTTTGTACTCTGATGATATTCAAACGTTGTTTACACAAACATCAGATCAGAAGCAAGTACTAGCTGGCAGGATACGCTGACTGACAAAAGGAACGTTGAAAGTTATTAAAGGCAACGTCAGTAGACACAGCGAAAGCAAGGCTCGAGGTAGTTGACAAAAGAGTGAAACATTAAATGCAATGCTGTATGGATAACGCAAAGCATTAAATGCTCCCAACGACCATCTTCTCAAACGCCTATAAATATGAAGTTCTGATGAGAAGCTATGTTACGAATTCTGAATACAACACTTGCACAAAATATACAGAAACGCTGTCAAATTCAAAAAGCTCTTAAACTTCATCTTCAACCTCACTACATTGCTGTTGTAATATCTTAGTGAGATTAAGCTTAAACTTAAGAGAAAATCACAGTTGTGATAATAGCTTTATAAGAAGCATTGTAACTCTTAGAATTTTGTTTACATTAAGTTGTAAGAACTAGAGTGATCAGGTTGTTGATCAGAATACTCTAGAAAGTCTTAGAGGGTATCTAAGCAGATTGTTCCTAGAGTGATCAGGTTGTGATCAGTATACTCTTGAAGACTTAGAAGTTGTCTAAGTGGAAAACCATTGTAATCTTGTGTGATTAGTGGATTAAATCCTCAAGTGAGGTAAATCACTCCAAGGGGGTGGACTGGAGTAGTTTAGTTAACAACGAACCAGGATAAAAATCATTGTGCAAATTGTTTTTATCTTACAAGTTTTAAAGCTACACTTATTCAAACCCCCCCTTTCTAACTGTTTTTCTATCCTTCAATTGGCATCAGAGCGCCAGTTCTAAGGTGCAAGCACTTAACCGTGTTTAGAAAATATACAGGAAGAGAAAAACGCTTAAGTCAAGATGTATGGTGAAAATCCAACAAATACATCTACATCTGGCTCTGCTGAGCAATACAATGGAAATGGTAACAATGGTTATACTAGACCACCAGTATTTGATGGTGAAAACTTTGAATACTGGAAAGATAAACTTGAAAGTTACTTCCTTGGTCTAGATGGTGACTTATGAGATCTGCTGATGGATGGTTACAAACATCCATTGAAAGCTACTGGCGTAAGGCTTACAAGACAAGAAATGAATGATGATCAAAAGAAGCAATTCAAGAATCATCATAAGTGTAGGACTATTTTGCTGAATGCTATCTCTCATGCTGAATATGAGAAGATATCTAACAGGGAAACTGCCTATGACATATATGAGTCATCGAAAATGACCCATGAAGGAAATGCCCAAGTCAAGGAGACTAAAGCTCTTGCTTTGATCCAGAAATATGAAGCCTTTAAGATGGAGGATGATGAAAATATTGAGAAGATGTTCTCAAGATTTCAAACGCTAACTACTGGATTGAGAGTTCTTGACAAGGGATACACAACGGCTGATCATGTCAAGAAGATCATCAAAAGCTTGCCAAGAAGATGGGGTCCTATGGTGACTGCTTTCAAAATTGCCAAGAATCTGAATGAAGTCTCTCTTGAAGAATTGATCAGTGCTCTGAGGAGTCATGAAATTGAGCTGGATGCTAATGAACCTCAGAAGAAAGGTAAGTCTATTGCGTTAAAATCTAACTATAAAAAATGCACTAACGCTTTTTAGGTTGAAGAAGTAGATTCTGAAGAATCAGAATCAGAAGAAGAAGATGAACTGTCCATGATCTCCATAAGGGTAAACCATCTCTGGAAGAGCATGCAAAGGAAGTTCAAGAGCTTCAGAAGTTCAAAGAAGCCTGAAAGAGGAGAATCTTCTGGAGGCAGAAGATCTGACAAGAAGAAGGTCATCTGCTATGAGTGCAATGAGCCTGGACACTTCAAGAATGAATGTCCAAAACTTCAGAAGGAGAATCCCAAGAAGAAGTTTCATAAGAAGAAAGGTCTTATGGCAACATGGGATGATTCAGAATAAGAATCAGAATCAGACTCTGAAGGCGAGCAAGCAAACTTTGCACTGATGGCCACAGTGGACGATGGATCAGAATCTACATCAACATCAGATTCTGAAGAGGTATTTTCTGAACTATCTAGAGAAGAGTTAGTTTCCAGTTTAACTGAACTTCTGGAACTCAAGGCTCATCTTAGTATCAAATACAAAAAGCTGAAAAAGCTATTTGAATTTGAAACTAAGAAGCTGGAAGTGGAAAATTCTGAACTGAAGGAAAAAGTATTAAAATTATCCAAAGATATTGGATCTCCTTCTGAATCAGAAAAATCCATTCCTAGTCTCAATCATATTCTGAAAGAATATGACTCGAGCTTCAGGAAGTTTCTATCTAGAAGTATTGGCAGAAGTCATCTTGCTTCTATGATATATGGTGTTTCTGGAAACAAAAGGATTGGCGTTGGCTATGAGGGTGATACCTCACAAAAATTTGAACCTGTTGATGATTTGAAAACCACATACAAGCCATTGTATGATCAGTTCAAATATGGCCACTCACATGATATTAGGCTCACTTCACATGCCAAAAGTTTCAACACTTCACACACCAAGAAGCATGTGACACAACCTAAAAAATATCATGCTGCCAAACCAAAAGAATATCATGTTGTTCCTCCTGTTACTTATCATGCTAAACCCAAGTTCAAACAGAACTTGAGGAAAACTAACAAGAAAGGACCCAAGAAACTCTGGGTACCTAAGGAGAAGATAATTTCTGTTGCAGATATCCTTAGCAGCAAAGAAGACAAAGCACAAAATGTCATGGTACCTGGACTCTGGGTGCTTGCGACACATGACGGGAAGAAGGTCTATGTTCCAAGACCTGGTGCTTAAATCTGGTGGAGAAGTCAAGTTTGGAGGAGATCAGAAGGGCAAGATTATTGGCTTTGGAACCATAAGTATTGGTAACTCTCCTTCCATAACTAATGTACTTCTTGTAGAAGGATTAGCGCATAACTTATTGTCCATAAGTCAATTAAGTGACAATGGTTATGACATAATCTTTAATCAAAAGTCTTGCAAGGCTGTAAGTCAGAAGGATGGCTCAATCCTATTTACAGGCAAGAGAAAGAACAACATTTATAAGATTAATCTTTCAGATCTTGAGAAGCAGAAGGTAACCTGCCTTATGTCTGTTTCTGAAGAGCAATGGGTCTGGCACAGAAGATTAGGACATGCTAGTTTGAGAAAGATTTCTCAGATTAACAAACTAAATCTGGTCAGAGGACTCCCAAATCTGAAATACAAATCAGATGCTCTTTGTGAAGCATGTCAGAAGGGCAAGTTCTCCAGACCTGCATTCAAATCTAAGAATGTTGTCTCTTACTCAAGGCCGTTAGAACTTCTGCACACTAACCTGTTTGGACCAGTCAAAACAGCATCTGTCAGAGGGAAGAAATATGGATTAGTCATCGTAGATGATTATAGCCGCTGGACATGGGTAAAGTTCTTAAAACACAAGGATGAGTCTCATTCAGTGTTCTTTGAATTCTGCACTCAGATTCAATCTGAGAAGGAGTGCAAAATCATAAAGGTCAGAAGTGATCATGGTGGTGAATTTGAGAACAGATTCTTTGAGGAGTTCTTCAAAGAAAATGGTATTGCCCATGATTTCTCTTGTCCTAGAACTCCACAGCAAAATGGAGTAGTAGAGCGAAAGAATAGGACTCTACAAGAAATGGCCAGAACCATGATCAATGAAACCAATATGGCTAAGCACTTCTGGGCAGAAGCAATAAACACTGCATGTTATATTCAGAATAGAATCTCTATAAGACCTATTCTAAATAAGACTCCTTATGAATTGTGGAAGAGCAGAAAGCCCAACATTTCATATTTTCATCCTTTTGGATGTGTTTGTTTTATTCTGAATACTAAAGATCATCTTGGTAAGTTTGATTCTAAGGCACAAAAATGTTTCCTTCTTGGATATTCTGAACGCTCTAAAGGCTACAGAGTATACAATACTGAAACATTGGTTGTAGAAGAATCAATCAATATCAGATTTGACGATAAGCTTGGTCTTGAAAAGCCAAAGCAGTTTGAGAATTTTGCAGATATAGATATTGATATATTAGAAGCTGTAGAACCAAGAAGCAAAGTTTCAGAAGCTGAAAATCTAAGAAGCAAAGAATCAGAAGATCAAGTTGCTGCATCTTTAGAGAATCTCAGAATTTTTGAAGAGCCAACCGTCAGAAGATCTTCTAGACTCATTTCGGCTCACTCAGAAGATGTGATTCTTGGAAAGAAAGATGATCCTATCAGAACTAGATCATTTCTAAAGAATGGTAGTCAGAATCAGTGACCAGAATCAGAAGATGAAAAGCTCTATTCATCATCAGATGCAAATGCAATACAACACAGCTGCCATCAAGTGTTTCTGATGGTGAACACGTGTTTGTACGGGTGGTAAAAGCGTGAGTGAATCTGATGGGACGCTGCCCTAGGTAACTGTGTAAATCATTTCAATTACCACGTTCTCTCACCTAACGTCACTCATCATTTAATGTAGTTGATTTCATTTGATTCTGTAACCGTTCATTCTTATAATTTTATTGCATTCTTTTTCAAATCCGCCTCTATAAATATATTTCAAATCATAACGTTTATCCTTTTCGCTCCCATTCTCTCTCTCCTTGTGCATGCACTTTTGTAACCTCTTTGCCCTTTTCTCTAACCCTAAGCGCAAACCCAGAAATTTTTCTTGCAATCTTAGTACTGTTTCAATGGCTGCCTCATCATCTCTCAACGCTGGTTCATCTGCTCCTCTCCATCTTCAAGAAGAAGATCAGGAAATTGTTCCAGTTATCTCCTGCTCTATTCCCAAAAAGGAGTTGGAAGTTATCTGTGAACTTATGGTAGACTTTGATAGTCTTGAAGAACATGAGTTTAGTCTTAAAGAAGATATCATATTTCAAGGATGGACCTTATTATTTGTTGAGTTCTGTGGACCGGTTTACCCAGATCTTGTAAAAGAATTTTGGGTGCACGCTGTTGTAGCTCCTAAATCTATTCTGTCTTTTGTTCATGGGAAGTTTGTGGTTGTTACTGAAAACATCCTGAGAATGATGTTTGATCTAAGAAACCCTGAGGGTGCTCATGAAATTGATCTAAGGGCTGATTGGGATGAAGTACTGGCTACTCTCTATAAAGATGTGAAGAAAACTGATCGTGTCAAGGGCATGAAGGATCTCTACAAAATCTGGACCAAGATTCTTCTGGGGTGTTTCTATCACAGGAAAGCAACCCATTCTGCAGATTTTGTCAACAATGAGCAGAAATACATTCTGTATTGCATTGCCACTCAGAAGAAGGTTGATGTTATCTACATAATCTTCAACCACATGTGGAATGCTGTGAGGGATTCCAGAAATGCTTTCAGAAAGAAGAAGTGTACTATTATTCCTTTTGGAAGAATTATTACAAATCTTCTGGTTCATTCCAAGATTGTTGAGGACCTGGAAGCTCAAGGGACCATCAAAGATCTTGTTGTTGATACTGGAAGTTGCTTGAATGCTCTCACTTTGAGAAAGATGAGTGTTATTGATGTTATCATACAAACCCCTCAACCTCTTCCTGGAGCAAGAAGCAGAAGAGATCCTGTTCTTGCTGACTTTGAGTCCTTCTCAGAAGTGAGCTGCCAGAAGTCAGAACTATATATCTGAACTCACTCAAGGAAGAAGAAGGCAAAGTTGCTCCTGCTAAAGGTGGTCGCAAGAAAGTTTCCACTTCCAGGCCTGCTGTTTTAGAAGATGTTTTAGAAGCAGCACCTGATGCTGTTGTCAAGAAGGAAAGAAGGACAAAGCGAAAATTTGATCATCCTTCTGTTAACCAGGAAAAGGTAGTCCAAAGTGTAGTTGCTGCTACTGATGTTGTTGAGAAAGCTGCTCAAGAAGAAGTTGTTGCTGAAGAAGTTCAGGAAGCTGTAGTTGAAAATAAAGATAGAGAAAAAGAGACTGCTGAGAAGAAGAAGAAGAAGAAGAGAAAAATGAAAAATAAGAATGTGGAAAGTGAAAAGTCTGTTGAAAAGAAGGAGACAAGAAAAAGAAAATTAATCATTGATGATTCAGATGAAGAAGAAGAAGCTCAAGAAGCTGTGAATCAGCCAGAAGGAATTATTCAAGGACCAACAACTCAAGTAGTTGAAGGTCAGAAGGCTGTTGATAATGAGAAGGAGAGACTGGAATCTACCAAAAGAAGAGAAATTTCTCTTGGGAAGGAAAAGATTGTGGAAGAGCAGAAGAGTAAGAAGCAGAGGAAACTAGAGGCTGTGTTTGAAGCTATTCAGAATGTGTCCAAAGGTATTCATCTCTCTGAACCTAATTCTGTTCCTGCTTTACGTTCAGAAGTTGCACCAATAAATGTTGCTCAAACCCCTGAACCAGTAAATCAACCAGAAAAATCCCCATCAGAATCACCCATAAATATCCATGTTCTCACACCTCCTTCTTCTCCTGTAACCAAAACTCTTACTCCTCCTCATTCACCCATCACAAATGTTCCCATTCCTTCATCTCCACCCACAACCAACCTTGCTTCTGACCAGGCCCTTGAAAACCCTGTCCTTGATATACAACCCCTTCAAACTCTCTTTCCACCTCACACAAATATATCTATTTCTGAACCCCCACCTCATGCAAACTATGAACCCATTTCTTCCACCTCTCAAAATAATCCTTCTGTATCAGATATTCCAGATTCTGCATCACATGAGCAATTGCTCCGTGACTGCAATTACACACCCAAGCCTCGTCCTGAAGCTGAGCTGGTAGTGTTAGATTCTGAGAATGAAGCAGAATCATCCTTCCGTTTGGATAGAGAGCCTCAACCCTATTCTGTCCCAAACCCAGATTCTCCCATAACCAAAATAAACTCCCGCCGAGCATACCCTATTGGTGTAATCTATGAAATGGTAAAGAGGAATATCAGAAGAGTCTTTGATACTCTCAGAATAGTTGAACATGCTGGATTAAATGATGTTGCTATGCGAAAATTCTGGAGAATCTTCTGAAGAAAAGCAGATGCTTATTTTGAAGAACTTCAGGAAATTTGTGTAGAACTTGCTCCACGACCTTGTGGAATTTTGAGGAACTATGAAGACTTCTGGTTCAGTCGTCTTGGAGGGAGATATTGCTTTGAAAAGAAGAAATTCATTGATGAACTTGTAGAAGCGTGAATTTCTGCGGAAATGGAAGCCAACCTTTGCAGAGATATTGTGGTCTGGAGACCTAAGTATCCAGTTCTGACTTGAGACTTCAAGTCCTTGTTTAAATTTCTGAGGGAAAATCCTTCTGAAGAAGACCCCAATTTGGTCATTCCAGAAGTTGTTGACCCGCCAGAAGTTGAAGGTCCTTCTGCCCCAAGGAATCTTGCTGCCATTCTTCAAGCTCTTGAGAATGGAGATTCTGATCTTCCTGCTCCTATGTATGAAGAAGATGCTGATATGGGAGAAGCTGATGCTGAAGATCATCCTGCTGAGTCTATTCCTGTTAAAGAAAATCAAGTTGATGATCTAACAATGGAAGCTGCTGTTGGGAATGCTGTCCCTCTGAACATAAGTTGTGAAGCTTCTTCCGGTGAACCCTCTCTTCTGGTGAAGACTCTAGAGGTTATTCAGAAGAACCAAGCTGAGCTAGCTTCTCGTATGGACAAGCAAGAGGACACCAATGCTAAGTTCCACTCTTTCATGGAGAGGAAGACTGAGAGCAATGCTGGGATTCATGACATGCTGGCCAAGATTATGTCTAAGCTAGGGTCGTCTTAGTCCTTTTGTGTCTTAGTAGTTTTTCCTTGTTTCTTGCATCTGTCTTATATGCATCTTCCTTGTACTTTCTGATAATTCTCCTTTGCTATCAATGAAAATTATCCTTCTTTTCTCTCATATTGTTTTGTTTTTAATCTAAATCTTTTGCGTTTTTGATGTTATGACAAAAAGGGGGAGAAAATGTGATAAATGATCTGATTTATATTATCAGTTGCTGGGAGAAAGTCTCCACATTTCTAACAAGAAATTGCAAGTTCTGTGTCTTTGAGTGTTTTGCAGGAAGTGAAGATCTTCTTAAAAGCTCAACATGAGAAGCAAAGACATGGGGAAAAGCAATTCTGTATGGAATCAAGCTCATGGAAATTGAAGCAAGCTGAGTGCTATGAAGCTTCAAGATCAGAAGCAAGAAGGAAGAATGTTATGATATTCTGATGATAGAATATGCTCTAACACATTCTTATTCCTTATATGTTCTGATGCATGTTTTTGTTCTAAATATGCTCTGAAACATTATTGTTTATGCTCTGATACGTATTATATGTTCTGATACATATTTTATGTTCTGATTCATTCATGCTTTGACTTTTGTCGTTAAGTTTGTTCTGTAACATTTCAGGATGTAGAGATGCTCTGATGATGCTCTGGTACATTCAACAATGTTCTGATACAATCTAGCATGCAATGATTCAAAAAGAAATTCAAGTTCTGAAGCTGTCCTATGGAAGCAAGAATCAGAAGCTATGAATGTTCTGAAGATCTAAGCATATGTGATCGTCTCAACTGAAATGGAAAATACTCAGGGAAGTCCTTTATTTATAAATTTCTTCCAGTATTTATTTCAGGGGGAGATTATTTATCTCAGGGGGAGATTGTTAATCTCAGGGGGAGACATATTCACACACTATGTTTATATGCTTATGCTATAGCTGTGTAATTGTCTTTAGGCGTCTGATATTCTAATTGCAAATTCATATTCTATTTGTTCTGATCAATATTCTTAGTTTTGATGATAACAATGTATATGAATTTTGTATGAGATAATGTGGTACTCTAATACTATGCAATTTCCATTTCAGGAATTATATAAAGAGTATGCACAAAATCAGCGCAAGAAGTACTGACTCAGAAGGTTCAACATGCAACATCAGAACATGGTCTGGCAAGACATCAGAAGATGGTCAAGCAGAATCAGAACATGGTCTATGGAAGCATCAGAAGAACTTGATATCAGAAGCAGAAGCACTGAAGTTCTCATGGTATCACGCTCAGAAGCACTTCAAGGTCAGAAGACAAGAAGATGCTTTGCACCAAGCTGTTTGTACTTTGATGATATTCAAACGTTGTTTACACCAACATCAGATCAGAAGCAAGTACTAGCTGGCAGGCTACGCTGACTGACAAAAGGAACGTTGAAAGCTATTAAAGGCAACGTCAGTAGACACAGCGAAAGCAAGGCTCGAGGTAGTTGACAAAAGAGTGAAACATTAAATGCAATGCTGTACGGATCACGCAAAGCATTAAATGCTCCCAACGGTCATCTTCTCAAACGCCTATAAATATGAAGTTCTGATGAGAAGCTATGTTACGAATTCTGAATACAACACTTGCGCAAAATATACAGAAACATTGTCAAATTCAAAAAGCTCTCAAACTTCATCTTCAACCTCACTACATTGCTGTTGTAATATCTTAGTGAGATTAAGCTTAAACTTAAGAGAAAATCACAGTTGTGATAATAGCTTTATAAGAAGCATTGTAACTCTTAGAATTTTGTTTACATTAAGTTGTAAGAACTAGAGTGATCAGGTTGTTGATCAGAATACTCTAGAAAGTCTTAGAGGGTATCTAAGCAGATTGTTCCTAGAGTGATCAGGTTGTGATCAGTATATAGAAGACTTAGAAGTTGTCTAAGTGGAAAACCATTGTAATCTTGTGTGATTAGTGGATTAAATCCTCAGGTGAGGTAAATCACTCTAAGGGGTGGACTGAAGTAGTTTAGTTAACAACGAACCAGGATAAAAATCATTGTGCAAATTGTTTTTATCTTACAAGTTTTAAAGCTACACTTATTCAACCCCCCCCCCCTTTCTAAGTGTTTTTCTATCCTTCAGGATCCAGGCTAAATCGTGAATGAAGTTACTTTTCTTAAAAGTATTTCAAGTATTCTCTTAATTGTCTTATAGTTTGGAAAACGACAATACCCAAAATAATGTTGGTCTTACTCGAGTCTGCACAAGACCGGTGAAGAACTCGAATGCAAGAAAGAGTGTCTGGAATAATGAAGAGGATTTATGATTTTGTTGTGTTTCATTTTGGATTCATAAATGTGTATTTATAGGTCATGCATGTGTTGTTTCATAAGTTTGCAACTCTTGATGCAACAACACCTTTTCACCATATATTGCAATGGTTCATCTATAATGACACAAGGCACCCCGTCATGAAGTGTAGTAAATTTGAATTCAAAAACAAATTTTATGCAACAACCAAAAATCTATTCTCATTTTTGTCACATTGGAACATACTATGGTATTTATTATTTTCTAATTTCCAACAATCCCCCACTTGTTCTAATAATGACAAAAACTCATTCCAAAAATAAAGATATAATGAATGTTAATACATTTAGGTATCTTTCGATTATAAAACTTTATCTTAGTGAGGATAACACAAAGTTTAATCGGAATATTAGGTAGCAATGCTTTTAAACCATTAATCCATATGATTAGACCGGTGTTACCTTACACACACTCTTTAATGGTTCTTCCTCTACATATCTCGCTTAGCACTTATTTATGGCCATATGATATCTTGTTTCATGAATTTCTCATGAGAGAAACTCCAACTCTCACTTTGAGACGACACCATCTCGAAATTCACATAGGTGAAATTCATGTTGTATCCTTTTCCATGAGATACTTTTCTCGGTTACGTTATGAACTTCATTAAGAGTTTGGAATAAAACTCAACCCTCATTTAAAGTCAACATTATCACGAAATGTTTGACAGTTATCCAAATCAACGACTTGTTGTTACCCATTGAATCTTGAGGTTAATGTTCTGTTAACGTAATATTGGATTGGCGCCGTTGTTGGAACTCTTACTCAAGGAGTTTCAACCTCATACCTCTCGAGGTTGTTTTTACTAAGTCTCTCGCCAATAGCTTGGTAAATGAATTTCCCAAATTATAGATCGATCGTATATATGTGGGTGAAATGATTATATCTTTAATCAATTTTTTCATGAAAGAATGTCTAAGGCCTCAGTGCCTAGACTTTCCATTATACACTTTGCTAAATGCTCTAACTAAAATGGCCTGACTATCGCAATGTGTCAACACCTTTTGAAACATTGTCTTTAGCCAATGGAACTTCCAACTTAAGATCCCTCAACCATTCAAGTTCTTGACCAGCGGAAGCGAGAGCCACAAACTCTGTTTCCATGTTTTAAAAAGTGATGCATGTTTATTTCTTGCTCGTCCAAGAAATTAGATCCCAGCTAGTGTAAATATCCACTAATTTATAAATTTATGATCTCCAACACTCGATATCCAAACCTTACTGGTATATCCTTCTAATTTGGTAGGAAATTTACCATAATGAATATCAAGATTTTGGTTTTAAAAGATAATAAAAATCCTTATAATGGGCTTCCAATGCTCACCATTTGGATTGCTAGTAAATCTACTCATTTACTATTTGCAACTGCTATATCGCATATAGTACATTGAATTAGAAAACCAATTTCACTTGTGTATTCTAATATAGCCATAACTCTTCCATCATCGTTTTGACACTAAGATCAAATTGAATATTCACTTTTTTGAAATGTGACAGTTTGAACTTATCAAGAACCTTCTCAACAAAGTGTATTTGACTAAGTTCATAAACCCCCACTATTTCCGCATTACTTTGATCTCCAAAAGAGTGTCAACTAGTCCAAGATCTTTCATCTTGAATGTCAAAGTTTTCATAATATAGTGTGTTTGACTATGTTTTTAACCCCCACTCTTTCACTTTACTTTGATCGAAAAGAGTGTCCACTATTTGAAGATTTTTCATCTTGAATGTGAAAGCTAGAAACCTCTTTGTTTCTAAGATTCAATTCATCTTGTTGCTATTGATCAACATGTAATCAACATAGAGACAAATGAATATCACAATATTCTCACACCACTTTGTGTACAAATGCTTGTCACGAGAATTAGATGAAGACATTTTTAGAAATCATGTATGATGATGGAAGAAGGGTTTTAGATAAAGTGAGCGATAAAATTATGACCAATTTAAATTAGTATAGTATAAATTGCAACGAGTACCTTAGTTAAGTTCTTTTGTCTTAAGTATTCACTTGAATTTCTATGTTCAACCATCTCGATTAACTTCATCATTCATGTGCATGACACTTTTGATCATTTTCTTCTTTGATAATCTTTGTCTTCATCAAAACTAGATATAAGACATGTTCTTCACAATCTCCCCCATTTTTATGATTACAAAATCTTTGAATTCATACTTTGATAAGATTTAAAATTCTCCCCCTATGTTGTGTGTCTCCCTTTTAATTTGTGAATCTTGCAATGATAGAATCAAACTTTTAGGGCCATTGTTTCAGTGAAACATACTTTTAAGAATGTTAGAAAAATCAATTTAAATCAAATGGTTTGAGGCTAGAATCGTGAATGGAGTCACTTCCCTTAAAAGTATTTCAAGCACTCTCTTAATTGTCTTAGAGTTTGGAAAGCAAGAATACTCAGGATAATGTCAGCCTTACTCTAGTCTGCACAAGACCGGTGAAGAACTCGAATGCAAGGAAGAGTGTCTGGAATAATGAAGAGGATTTATGATTTTGTTGTGTTTCATTTTGGATTCATAAATGTGTATTTATAGGTCATGCTTGTGTTGTTTCATAAGTTTGCAACTCTTGATGAAACAACATCTTTTCACCATATATTGCAATGGTTCATCTATAATGACACAAGGCACCACTTCATGAAGTGTTGTAAATTTGAATTCAAAAAACAAATTTTATGCAACAATCAAAAATCTATTCCCATTTTTGTCACATCAACATACTATGGTAATTATTATTTTATAATTTCTAACATAACGCACATGAATATTTAGGATAATTCAGTCTATTTTAAATTTGTATAATTTTGGTGAAAAGTTGAATTTATGAAAGATGAAATCTGAAATTTGTAGTGAAGAGGATATACTTTTGTTATGTGTTTTTTTTTTAATTTAGAATGATCAATTTATAGGCTAAATAATGATGTTTCACAAGATTGCGATATTTGATGAAACTCATCTTTTCAACAACACTTTTTACTAAGTGTTGCAACCTTTTGTCTACTTAAACTTTTCAAAATCATTGCCTAATAAAAAAATAAACTTAAGAAACGTTGCAACCTTTTACATACTTAAACACTTTACAATCGTTGCCTATTTTTGAATTCAAAAAACAAACTTTACTTGCATATTTTCTTATCATTTTGAAACACACCCATGATCATTAACTATTTTATTAATTACAATAATCTCTCACTTGTTCTAATAATAAAAAACTAATTCCAATCAAAGAAATAAAGAATGTTAATATTGTCAAATATCTTTCGATTTGAATTTAATCTTAGTAAAGATAACACAAAGTCTAATAGAAAGTTTAGGTAGCAAAGCTTTGAACCTGTTATTTCTTGTGATTAGACTGACATAACCTCACACAATATTTAATGGTTCTTCCAATACATCTCTTTCCTAGCACAATCTCACTACTATAAATAATACATTTTAAGACAATACTTTCAACTCACCTAACAAAAAACAGAGGTATAATTCCAGGACGCGCCATATTTTATTTTATTTTTAAAAAAAAAACCATATGTTTCCTCGATTTCTAAAATAACCGAGGGGAAAACTAATTCATGACATGCTTTGAATCCCAACAAATGAAGTTTATGTTTTTATTTCTTTAAAAGTGGTGTCTTTCTTTATATTTTATTTTTATTCGAAAATTAAATGATCTATTCCTTCTATTTATTTAATGACAGAGGGGTTAGATAATCATATTTTACTATAAAAGCATTTGTAAATTAAGTTTTACAATAAACCTAACTCATCTATAACCACTCGAAACTCATACACATCATTCTTTGGGATAAATTGCTAGACAAAAAATCGACAAGGTTTTGTGTTGTATGTTGTTCCTCTAACACTAACCTTGAAAAGATTTTTCTACTATTGCAATATATCTCACATAATAGTGTTGTTGTTGTTGTTGTTTCCATCTCTTGTAAGGCCATTGTTATATTTTGGAATAACCTTCCTATGTTGTCAATCAAAGAAAATACTCCATTTTTAATTGCTTTCTTCAGTTGACAACATTGAGAAATATATTTCTAAGCATTGTATAAATTGAAAGCAATGCTGTTGTTTCATAATACAAGTACTTTGTTTGAAAATTGCAGTACACAAAGAAAGTGGTGAATTATAAAAAATTGAAAAAGGAAACAACAGATGTTACTTTCAATTCTTTACCATTCACCATTTATTTTTTAAAGTAATATATTATCTCGGTTCTTTTATAAAACCAAGGGGAAAATTCCTATTTTATTTTAGTTTTCAATAAAAAAAGAAATAACTTTTCCCTTCAGTTTTATTAAAGAACGGAGAGGTATAGTTACTCAGTTAACCTACAAGAAATCTATGTCCTACATTCATAGAGTAACAACTCTAAAGATATTGCCAACACATCAATCCACAAGAAATCCTCTACATCCAATAAGAACACGAACACCATCACTATATATCTTAGACGCTATCTTCTAAAACTCAAACATTGATAATGAAAGCATTTGCCATGAAAAGAATGAAAATATTGATAAAGAAAGCTTGGAACAGATCTTTAGGAAGTGCAGGAAAATATTTGTTTCAAGGTTAATGTTCTTACATAATGTCTTATCTTTCAACTTATCTAACTTTTTATGTTATATCAGAAATTGGATGCACTCAACAAAATCTAGATTTGTTGTTCTCCAAGAGTAACACCGACGTCGATGATGAATCGGATTCGTCAAAATCTAAATTTTTTTCCTCAAGAATTAGAAACTTTGTATTTTAATAAAAAAAATAGATATCTTTTAACAATGTAATTTAATATTTTGTGTAAACAATGTAATTTGTATTTAAAAAAAATCTTTTCCTCTTGGATTTTGTCAGAAACCAAGAGGTATGTGGCACTAGTTTTGAAAATGTAAAAAATGTTGTTGCTGGGAATCGAATCAATGAACATTTCAACTATCCCTTCGATTAATCAGGAACCGAGGGATAAAGTGCAAGTTTACATGACGCTTTTCATTACCTTGCTTGTGTAACCGAGATAAAATCCCTTTCACGCCCGAGGTAAAATGTGTTTTTCGTAATAGTGTGTCATAAAGATGTATTTGATATTGGAATTTTAGCTAAGAAGCTAGCTTAAGAGTGGTTAAGTTCCAAGCTGTTGAGGCTTTTAGAATTTGAGTTGGAGGATTGAATTAGAAATTCTCTCTTTATTTGTTGATTAGAGACTATTTTCTTCTCTCTTTATATATGGGTTGAGTACCCCTAATATTCAATTTCAATACAATTATTGCTTATAAAAAAAATCGGCCACATTTACTATCAACTCGAACACGAATACGACAATAATCTTGATCACGATCTCGACTACATTTACTATCAATTCGACCACATAGCTATAATCTCGTCTCCTTTTTTATAAATACACTACTCACTTAACAATTTAACCTAAATGAATTTAAATATAAACCATAAACATTTCAGACCTTTGTAACGACACAACGACGATAAAGTTTAACAAAAAAATTTAACAAGAAAAATTTGTTTTGGAAAATTAAGGATTTATAAGAAACTTTTTAATTTAAATGTTTTTTTAAAAAATTATTTATTTTTAAATACCATTACTCATTTTGTATAAAAAAAATCAGCATTGCTATTTGTACACCACTTTTTACATCTAAATCGTACACCGTATACACTATTCAACGTATTTATACGGTGAACAGTGTTTTTATTAAAATAATATAAAGTTGTCTATGCTTAGATCAGAATGAATCTCATCTTCATCTTTTTCTCGCTTGTTGTGTCTCGAAGGAGGTTTGGTTATCCATCTTTGCGTGGGTTCGGGTGGTGGGTAATTTCTATTTTTCTTCGATTCCTAATCATCTTTTATGGTTTGTATCTGTCATGTCGGGTAGGACTAGAAACAACTGTAGAATTCTCATTTGGCTATCGGTAGTAAGGGCGATTTGGTTAATTAGGAATGAGATTCTGTTTAATGGGGGGTTGCAAAGGAGTCGGGAGATTGTTGTTGTTGCTAAATCTTTAGCTTGGGAGTGGATTTGTGCAGTTAAGCATGGTCAATGTCCGGTAACTCTTGATGAGTGGAATTCTTATCCGATGATAGTTTTGTCTTAGTGTTGTTTGTTTAATTGTAAAGGGTTAGGTATCCCTTTTACTCGGTTAATGCAATTCATTTGGCTTATAAAAAAAAATATTAACCACAAAAATATACGTCATTAACCAAATATTTTTCTTAGAATTTATTAACCACTTTCACTACTTTATTAACCAATAAAATACATAGTATTAGCCATGTTTTGACACTAAATTATAAATGTATTTTATAATCTATTAACCAACTTTATTTTACTATTTATTATTTTTTTTTTTATGTTTGAAAACTCATTAAAAGTTATGAACTGTATTAACCAATTTTATACATAATATTAACCGAAGTCTGAAATGTATATATATAATTTTTTTATGTTAGAATATATATTAACTAAACTTTAAATTGTATTAACTAAGTAGTTTATTAACTAAAATAATTTTAAAGAAAAATATATTAAAAGATCAAAATAATATAAAAAACACTGTTCACGTATTTGTGGTGAGTGTATACAATATAGTGTATAAATTTGGTGTATAAATATATATATATATATATATATTTTAAATAGACCAACTTTAGTTCATCGGTTTTTGGAAGATATTTTGGCCTTAGAAACTTATTTAAGTAGAAGTTGTTTAGTTTTGAGGGGACTTTTTAGCCCTTAAGCACGTGGGTTGTGATCAAGTTTTGTGGAATTATATTAATTAAAATAACATTTTATGTAGAAGAAGAAAAAAACCAGAAAACTTCAAACTTATATAATCCACATAAGTTATATATAATAGTATATAAAAGACATAATTGTTTCTGGACATGTTATTTTCAAAGCACTGTTCATTTTTCAAAAAGGTAGAAATTAACACATAGAATGTTCAAACGGCCAACAGAGATAGAGAAATAAAAGAATAAGACAAAGAATATATGAAAAGTATATGTTTCAATAATTTGAGTTTTCTAAAATAAAAAGTCATTGACCTTAAAACATTCTATCATTGCTGCGGCATTTATTTGTCTATATACTTATCATATATAGACTACACAAAACCAATATCTTATCTCTCTATATATAGATATATAGTCTTCCATATAAGCTTCTCTAACTGCTGCTCCATCATCACATCTCATAGAAAGTTGAAGTTTGAGAAAATGAAGAATAATATTTCAAAGAGAAGTGGTGTTAGAAAGTATCATAAATCAGAACAGCCACGCCTTAGATGGACGCCTGAACTTCATCAATACTTTGTTCATACTGTTGAAAGTCTTGGTGGAAAACACAGTAAGTATACTTTTCCTTCATCTTCATCATAGGGCAAATCAAAAATATTGAACAACTCTAATAATTTTTACATATTATATGATTTTGCAGAGGCAAGTCCAAAACACATTTTGAATATGATGCAAGTGAAGGGGCTCAGAATCTCTCACATTAAAAGCCATCTTCAGGTACATATATATAATAAAATTCATATTCAACCTTCTTTCAAACATCTTTTTGATCCGTAGACGAATAACCACTAGAAACTCACACAGTACTAGAGTTCAACCGTCCAACCTACCAATATCAGCTTTTACTTGTTGAGTTAAGACTTGCAGACTTTTTAAGGACATTTCATTACCAGAAGTGCTCGTGATTACTGCCTAATAATTTGTGTGACCGAATGTTTAATGTAAGATTCTAGAAATAAATCTGGATAACCAAGTTTCATTCTCTAACCAGGGTTGTCTTTGAAAGCGTGTAACATAGTCTGTTCCACATAGTCTAAAAATTTTCACGCTTAACCCGTAGTCACATAAAATCTCATAAAATATTTATTACAGTTAAACCTTTTTTTTCATGGTTAAACTCCGACTAATATACACATAATCTCCAAAAATTTGAGATGACTCTTCTCGCAAATATTTAGTGACACCAAGATTTGAAAATTATAACTATTTTTTTCATGGTATGCGCATAGGCCATTTTCCTAGTTTAGTCATCTATAAATTCTATTTCCTTGTGGAAAATTCTCTTTCTTTTGATAATGAAAACATGGGACTGAAGAAACAAAATCCAGTTTAGGTTATTTTTGCAGGAACTACGTACAAATTATACTGCTGAAACTGAAACAAAACAAAAAAACAACAGTAAAGTATTAAAGTATGTGGAAACAATGATTTATGAACTTTTCACAATTCCCATGTATATCTCACACTCATTGATGATTATCTTCCTTTTACTTTTCATTTTTCATGACAAAATTTCTTCGAGAGTCATGTCTGTTATTCCATTATCAACCCCACTTCTCTACGTTGTTACTTTTCTTGTTAAACTTTTTCACATCATCCAAAGAAAATAATATCTCATTTATTCAAAATGTATTTTAAGCACCCGCTATATATCTAAATTGTGCAGAGACATCTGACTGCATGCAAATTCACTGATTCAAACGTGTGACATGTCACTTATTCATCTGATCATTAAACTACTAGAATCGAAAAAATAATTATATAAGACAATCAGTTAGCATCTAGGTTAGGTATATGGGCATTATATAATGTGAATTTTCAAGAAAAAGTAAGACATAGAGAGATGAAATTTCTTTTCTTGTGTCGTCAGGATCTTAAAAAATCAAACGGGTTTTAGGTTGCTTTTTGAGATAGAAAAGCACACGGCTGTGTAAGCTTTAGAGAAAGAGAAAGAGAATTACTTTTCTTTTAATTACTTTTATATATACTTGAAAATCGATTCTACACGACACTTTAGTTAGTCTTCACAATGATTACGTACATGTGTTACATTCTTCTTTTGGTAAAAAATATGTGTTACACTCGTAATTGGCGTCAGTGCTAAATTTGTATTTGCATGGTGGTTGTGGGTTGTAGATGTACAGGAACGTGAAGGGAGAGAGGATACTTGAAGAAAATTCACAATTCAATCATTGCTTCACTTCTTCATCCCAAAGGTAATTTTCATTTTCACTATTCCGATAGACCTTATATCCGTCTCATTGCGGCTATAATATATTTTCTCCGAGAACTCACAAGATTTTATTATTTGAAAAAGTGTATTATTCTATTACCGTGTATGAGTATTGTATATAAACTATCTTTAATCTCAATTTTTAAGTAATAAAGAACTATTTTCCTCGGTCCAATCCCGATTTGTTTTGGAATTTGAAAATGTGTTGAGATATATTTACTTTAGGATTAAATATACAAAATCTTTGTAATATAAGCGAAATACACTTTTTTTTCTTTTAACTTTTTTTTAAAAAACTCTTTTGAAATATAAAAATACTATATCTTTTGTCCCTAAGTGTAAAGTTTATTCCTATAATATTTTTTGTTTGATTTTCCCTTAGATTTGGTGTTTAAATTGCACACTTAACGATTAATCCCAAAAAAAAAATATTATAGGGAAAACTAAAAATAATATTATCAAGAAATAAAGCGAATTTTACATATATTAAAGGGGTGAAATTGATATTAACCCTTTATTTTATTATATTATGATTGTTAACTTTTTATTCATCCTTTAATTTCCCTTCAGAACGAAGAATATCACTCAAGAATTTCAGCCTTTATACAGTAGAGGACTTTCAGAAACAAGTGAAACTTGTCATTATGATCTAAATCAGGTACTGTTTTAATTTCATTGACATTACACCGTCTTTTTTTTCTCCTTTTTGAACAGGAAAACACGTTTTTTTTTTTTAATTTCCTAATCTTATCAATTCCAACTTTCGAAGAATTTAAGCATCAAATCAAATAAAAATAAAATAAGTATTCAAGCATCAAATAATTATATAACAGTTAAACCATAACTCAACTACTTAATAGACTCAACATGATATCTTCCAGTTGTATAATAAGTTATTTCATAACTATTTCTTTAAACGGTACAATATATATATATATATATATATATATATATATATATATATATATATATATATATATATATATATATATATATATATATATAAAACGAGTATCAAAAATATTATCCAAACAGAAAAAAAAAAAAAAGACAACGATAACTCAAAAAATACAAGCAAGAAAGTGAGACAAGAAAGAAATTTCACCTAAGACACAAGCTGATTGAAGGAAAGAGAAAACACCAATTGAAGTGGAGAGGGCAGCTGGTCACAAAGCACCTCTTAAGCATAAGCATAAAAATGGTTTTGCTCGCTGTTTGAAAGAGAGATCAGAACCCAAAAAGTGA
Source organism: Vicia villosa (assembly GCF_029867415.1). Taxonomy (NCBI): domain Eukaryota; kingdom Viridiplantae; phylum Streptophyta; class Magnoliopsida; order Fabales; family Fabaceae; genus Vicia; species Vicia villosa. The sequence continues at coordinate 274,237 of NW_026705829.1, read as the reverse complement.
GAGTGAACCCTCTTTTAAGAAAGTAAAATAATTACAGTCACCCAGTAAATAACCAAAGACTTGTTTCGACAAAAAATTACATTATTGCACATGTTTCAAATTGTCTAGATCACTGTATTGAAGCTAAACCTAGAGCCACCCTCTTACCTCTACCTAACACTTAAAACACTTAAAATACCTCTAAAAGAGACTATCAAATATACAAAGGACGACATGTATGTTGAATAAACTTTAATGTTATGTTAACTGGATTTTTTTTAAGCAAGTTGTATTAATAAAGAACGAAAGTTCTAAAGAACTTGATTACAAGAGAGTGAAAACTAAGTCAACAAAAAAGAAAATTACTCAACCAAATGGAACCTAGCTTAAGTAAAACAAAGAGTGTTTGCTAAACTCATAAAAGTTACAATTGGATTGTATAATTTTCCTGATATATGACCACCTCAAACGAGCTCTTTGCAACTCCAAACCACATCTCTCATATTCCAAGTAGAGTTCTTGAAAATAATATCATTCCGACACAACTAAAGTCTCCACACTATAGCCAACCACACACATTCCACCTTACTTCTTTTGACTTTCTTATGATGACAAAAAGAACTCCAATCCCAAAAACTCTCTTTAAAATCAAGTACAATGTTTAAAGTCATCCCAATCCACACCCCCTTGTCTTTCCAAACATCTACCACATAACGACAACACAAAAAAGAATGGGGAAAATATTCTCCAACCTCATTACAAAAGACGCATGAAAGATTTGAAGAAGAATTAAGAATACCGCATATCAAAAGGGAGTCTCTAGAAGGAATCTTATTTTTGAAACATCTCCACCCGAAAGCCTTGACTTTAAGAGGCACTTCCGCATTCCAAATAAATGACAAAACACAATCAAAACGATTAACCGGACCGCAAGGGATACTCGATTTGCTTAACTCACTGTAACACGAAGACACGGAGAAAACACCGTCCGCCGACAACAACCAATACGTGGAGTCCACCATGGAGGTATCACAATTAGGCGTTGGCAGCAGCTGGAGCATGGCTGGCCGCACCAAAACAGTGCTCGGGTGAGTCGTGATTTGGATACCAAAATCACCCCAAAGCCACTCACCGTCTATCCAACCTCTCATACCAGAAATAGAGACATCCTGCAAAAGAGATAAGTCAAACAAATCCGGAAAAATAACCTTGATAATTCCCGCATCCGACCATGAAGCATGCCAAAAGGAGATAGAATGTCCAAAACCAACACTAAGTTTAAGATTCTTCACTAAAAAAAATTTCGGAAGACTTTTCTCCAAAGAAGAGATGTTTGACCACCATATGGATCTCTTACTCCTATTAACAATCTTCTTTCCTCCTATCAAAGCTTTTAAGTTAACGTCCCCATATCTCGCCTTCAACACCCAATAACACAAAGAATTTGAAGCTTCAAAAATTCTCCACCTCCACTTCAAAAAAAGCACAATATTAAAGTCTTCCAAACTTCTTAAACCAATACCGCCTTTATCCACCGGTAGTCACACTTCTTTCCAACTCACCCAAAGGATTTTCCTCTTCTCCTCCGTTCCTCCCAACAAAAAAATACTTTGCAATTTATTAATCTCCCCAATTATCTTCCTAGGGGCTTTGTAGAAAGATAAAGTAAAAATCGCTAAACTACTCAAAACCGATTTCAAAAGAGTAATTCTCCCACCAAAACTAAGCCACCTCCCTTTTCAAGAATTCAATCTTTTTCTAATATTATCTAAAAGCGGTCTCTAAGATGAAGCCCTTATAGGATTAGAACCAGTGTATATACCAAGAAACTTGAACTATTTTGCCTCCATCCTACAAGAAAGAAAAGAAGTTGCCACATCCAAAAAATTCGGATTAATAATAATTCCAATGATCTTACTCTTGTGATAGTTGATACCAAGACCCGACACCATTTCGAAGCCTTTCAAAACCGACTTAATGGACCAAAGATGATTCCCACTCCCATCCCCTACCAATAAAGTGTCATCCGCAAATTGAAGAATATCTATGAAACATCTACCACTCAAATTACATCCCGCGAAATCACTGTTTTGAACTGCCTTATTAACCAAAGCCTTTAAACCTTCCACCACTATAACAAAGTAGGACTACCATTAACAAGAACCGGCATCTTACTCGAAAACAACAAAGCTTCCATCCATTTCATCCACAAAGGCCTAAATCCCACCCTTCTCATCATATATCTTAGAAAGTTTTAACTAACTTTATCATACGCTTTTTCGAAATCCACTTTGAAAAGGAGATATTCCTTTTCTTCCTTAGTAGCATAGTCCACCAACTAATTTGTTACAAGAACTCCATCAATCATTTGTCTTCCCGGAACAAAAGAACATTGAAAATTTAAAATTATAGAAGAGAGAACCTTCTTAATCCTACTAGCCAAAACTTTAGAAATGATTTTATGGATGCACCCCACTAAGCAAATAGGAAGATACTCGTCTAGACCCAACGGATTAGAAGACTTCGGAATAAGAGAAAGAAACGAAGAGGTAATAGACTTTGATAAAATCGCTCCTTTGTAAAAATATCTGAAACGCATTAGAACATCATCTTTTAAGAAGGACCAACAACTCTTGAAAAAGAAAAGAGAAAAGCCATCCGGGCCTGGGCTCTTAGAACCATCACAACTCCAAACCACATCCTTGATCTCCAACTCCGTAAAAGGAGTCTCCAAATCAAACCTATCTTCCGAACTCAACGAAGAAAGAGAAATTCCATCTAAAGATGGTCTGTCAAAACAAACTTCTTTGAATTTATCTTCAAAATGAGATTTAACTGCCTCCTTGACCTCCCTCACCGAATTCACCACACCACTACTAGTATTTATATTACTAATATGATTTCTACTCCTCCTCTCCTTCATAACTCTATGATAATACTTACTATTGTTATCTCCATCATTCAACCATTTTAATCTAGCCTTTTGAATAAGCATATTCTCTTTTATCTTAAGATTCAACCAAACTTTCTTGTTTGCCTTTGTTTTTATTTCATGCTCCTCCTCATCCCACAACTTCCTATCATCCGATGCATTCAAATCCCTAACACCTTCCTCCACATGTCATACTTTCCAAAGATATGTTGATTCCACCATTTCAACTTATTTTTAATAAGACGTAATTTCTCTTTCAATACAAAGTCACCTCTCCCTTGCACCTTCAACTCCGACCACTCCTTCTCAACAAAAGGAATAAAACCTTTGATGGAAAACCATTCATTGTTGAACTTGAACGGTTTAGGACCCCAATCCTCTTTATCAACAATCCACCACACCGGACAATGGTCTGAAACATCCCTGAAACCAATCAATTGCCCAACAACTCCCCAAGACGAAACGATATTATTATAAACGAGAAACCTATCAAATCTACTCTTAGATTTCCCGTCTCCGCTAAACCAACTAAACTTCTTTCCTTTACTTGGGACATCCACCAACCCACTCTCTTCGATGAACTCCGAAAATTCCCTCCATTCCACATTACTGCTACCCGAAGCTTGACCAACTCTCTCATTCCTCTTATTTACCGCATTAAAATCTCCCCCAAAATCCATTCCCCATCATTATGTCTTTGTTTCAAATCCAATAAATGTGTCCATAAATCACGTTTAGCCCCTAAAGAACAAGTAGAGTAAACGTTAACAATGTAAAAGGTACTCCCATTCCATGAAATCTTGTTTCCAAGGTAACCGTTGCCATGAAAACTCGAAATGCCCGAAACCGAATAATTCTTCCAAAGAGTCAAAAGTCCACCCGACTTTCCATTCGCCACTGAAAAAGAGAAGCCGATTTCTTCCATCCCCCAAAAACTATTAGCAACCAATTCTGAGACCTCCTTCAATTTAGTTTCTTGAATGAGAAACATGCCTGCCTTCCCATTTCGAATAATGCTACTACTTCTTTTCCTCTTGATCAAGCTACCACCACCCCTTATATTAAAAGTTCCCACTATCATTAAGACGGTTTAAATTGCTCCTTCTGACCCTCCATCCTCTTTAAATCCAAACTTTTCAATTCTTCAATTTTTTTCTTCAAATCCCTCGCTTCACCCGAAACCACCCTAAGATTAGCTATCAAGCTCCACAATTTGCCATCCGATGAGAGACCGAAATTCGACAAAATCCTATTATTACACCTCAAGATATCTGATTCGACTGTTTTGTCTCCAAAATCCAAAGAAGTCTCGTTGTCCCTACAAATCACTGTAGCGAGAGGTAGGGGAGAAAAAGGAATACCCAAAAGTAGGCCTTCTAAGTCGTTGGGACCCACCAATAACTTGTTATGAAGCTGCAGCGATACCTTCTTTATGGACTTGGACCTATGGTGAATACGGGTTAAAGGCCCACCGAAGTCAGTGAGCTTTTTAAACCTCTTACTTTAGTTACATTTTTTAATAAAAAAATCATGTGAAATTTCATGGGAATGAACATTCTCACCTTCTTACATGGGAATAAAATCATTGAAATTATAGAAGTTATTGGAAGTTATTTTATTTTTTGGAACCTTTATGCCTATGAATATATTGTCTTCTAACGATCTTAACAAACATGGGTATAATCATTTTCTACAAATTATTCCTCGAAACTTAATTCTTAAATTTGAACCAAACACCCCTTTGTTGACTAAATTTCTTTATTCAAAGAGAGATATCTTACTTTCTTTTTTTTAATTATGTTTTACACAATTTATATTTTTTTTGCTTAATTCGAATTGTGAAAAAAATTTCAATATTAAATCATATATTTTTTTCAAATTAAACATTAAAATATTTATGGTTTTTTAAATGCTTTTTAACATCAAATAGGTAATTAAATTAATGTTTTATTTAAAATTTAAAAATAATATTTAGTGCAGGACCCGCGATCCAACCCTATCCCATATTGGTTTGGTTTGAATTTAATTTTAGAAGTAAAGATTGATCACTCAATTCAAACCAAAGAGTGTTGATATGTTTAAATAATACTTATTCTTCTATATATTGCAGGAGCCCGAGTCAAGTGTATGCTTTCATAGTGATATATCAAATGAAGAAGGAAATTGCACGAGTACCAAATATCTAAATCTCCCATTCCCTTTCAGTTCTCTGTCAATTCCTATGGTGCATAGTGATCAAGAAAGAACACAATTTTCTTCACCAAATACAACAGATAAACACTTAGAAGTTTCTAGTTCCATAAAATCTAGCGATTATATAAACTTAGACCTATCAATTTGAATATACATGCACATGTAAATTTTTTAAACTTACGTGTATTGAACCTTATAACTATTAGATAATATGTTATTTTACCCTAAGGATAGTTTAGTCTTTTTCATCTTTTGTATTTAAACATTTCTATTTGTCTTGTATTGTTAAGATTTTACATTCTATTAGATACCTAATCTTGTTCTTTCTCTCCCAGTTCTTCCCAATGGACTCATTTTTTTAAATATCCATATCCAGAAGACAAATTTGAGATGATATGTTTTTCTACATGGTAATGTCTCTTGTTCAGGATTGGTCTTTAATTTTTTAGAGGTTTATGGCTAATAATCTGATAAAAATTTAAGTAATTAATCTTAAATTTTTATTATATAATAATTTTTAAATATTTAATTATGAAAATAAATATTATTTAAATTTTATATTAAAGACAATGTCGTCTCATATAATTTAGAGGCTCAGTTCTAATTTAAAAAATTGATCCCTAGTATATAGAATGAAAAAAATTTAAAAAGAGATATTTCATGAAAATAATATTAAAAACTATAAAAAGATTGAAAGAAATGACTTATAAATATTTCAATGTTATGAGAAACAGACTAAACAACATACTTGCACAAACATTTACTTTTTAACTATATATTAAATTCGAAGTGTTTTAATTAATAAACAACTAAAAATTAAAGTTAGAATATGCACTATGCACTAAGTTAGACTAACCCTAATCAGAATATTTAAAAATATTTTAAATATATTAATTTAATTTATTATTCATTTAATTATAAAAAATAATTAAAAATAATATTAATTTTCCAAAATTTTTAATATTATTATAGAATAAAATTAAACAACGTATCTTTAATATATTTTTCTATATAAAGATAATAATAGATCAAACCACTTATAAGAATTTGTTATATTTAATCACAAAAATTTAATAATAAATAAAATGTTTATATAATAAATATTTAAATATAAACAGGAAAATATTAATATATTTAGTGTATGTATAAAAAAGAAAATAAATTAAAAATGTTATTAAAGAATAGAGTAATTAACTTTAGAACTTGCGAAACTGGTTTATAAATTATTATAAAAGAATTGGTGTTAAGAAGTGGATGGAAAAGAAATATATTGTTGGAATGATTGATAGTTATGCCATTAATTCTTCGGCACATAGAATGGTAGAATGACGTGAAAAAAAATTTAAATAACCCTATTGTGTTTTTTCGTGCAAAGTTTTTGATTTCAGTCTTTTATTTTCGTAAAAACGTTCGATAAATCGATTTCGTAAAATTCTTATTAAATCTAAATAATGTTTGCGTTGTCGATTTCAGTTTTTTAATAAAGCACACTTTATTGATGACAGACTAAAGAAAGGTTACAAGAGGTGGTGAACGAAATTGATACATTGTCGTAAAAATAAATTACGAAGTAGATTAAACTTGCGACGAGGTCGAGCCACGAGTAGGACATTTTTTTTATTATGCCCCACCTGACGACAAATGCTGCATTTTCTTTCCATTTTGTCGTGGACGTCCATTTCGGTTCTAATCCGCGTACTATTGTGAATGCCACTGGAAATATATTGTTGTTTCCGTCTTGTGCAACCGCCATAAGCATGGTTCCCTTGAATTTGCCGTATAACCATGTTCCATCGATTTGAAGTATGGGTTTACAATATGCAAACCTTCGTATGCAAGGTTTGAACGCCTAGAAAAGGCGACGGAATATTCCGTTTCCTTGGACACAGGTTCCATCCGGGGCATGCGCGGGCAGTGTCTCTAGAATAGAAACAGTGTCAGGTGCGTAAGTTTGTAGCGCAGTAAGGTAGCGGGGAAGATTTTTGTATGACTCCTCCCAATTGCCGTAGACTACTTCAATTGTCTTTGTCTTTGCAACCCACGCCTTTCTGTAAGATGGAGTGTAGTTGTAGGCTGTAACGATATGCGAGATAATAGTTTTGACCTTCAAAGACGGATCACAGCTTATGAGAGGCAAGATCTCCTGACATATAAGATCGCCACTGAGCTTCGTATGATCCTGGGAAGTATTAGGGTTGACACATGTATGTTGTTGCGTAATTGACCCTATGACCCAGGCATTACTTCTCTTCCTATAAGAAGCCAACAGTCTGAAGTCATACTTTGGATTTTTACAAATGATTACATACCGTTCCAGGTTTGAACGATCTACTTCAAAATCAACGTTGTGCGCCATGTGCCATTTGTTTAATTGTTCTAAGACATGCCTCCTTAGAAGGAAACTTGTCTCCTTCCTTTAACTCATCGCCACTTTGGATGTACGGGGTGAAGAAGATATCGGATGAAGGTTCGTCGCCTTGTAAGTTCAAGTTACTCATATGTGCTGGTGGTTCATACACATGAGCTGGAGGCACCGACATGTCTTGTTCGTCTTCGGATTCCTCATTGACCATGTAGTCAACTTCAGTTTCCAATTCTTCTTCTTCCTCGTCTATGACATCAACCTCTTCTTGCTCGTCGACGGGTGGGTCAATAAGTTGCGACTGAACACTATGAGGTTCTTGTGTCTCAACTTGTATAGTAACGTACAACTCGATAGTTTCGAAGCCAAAATATTCAAGTTACTCACATATTCTAAAGGTCTTCGTCATTTGCAATCTCCATCTCATAAAACTTGACGGTATTTTTGTTATTGAAAGAAGGATACTGGTAGACAATGTTTGCAACAGGACCCATTGCAAGCTTAGCCTGAAGTCGCTGATGGAAGGATGTAAAGGTGGCTCTTTTGCTTTACAAAAATGGCACAATTTGAGTGTTTCTCATCAGAAAACAGGCTGTTTCAGATATGTAAGTCTCACCGTTTAGATGGGCATTTACCAAGTATTGGGGAGATGAAGCCATTGTTTCGGGTTAGTATTTGGGTTTGGGTGTTGTGATATCAGGTGGTATTAGGCAATATTGTTTATGTGTGTTGTAATGTTTAGAAATATTGGTTGTCTTAAATAGGATAAGATAATGCTCTATTGCGCATTGTTTATCAACATGCTTATAGCCTTGCATTGTGTAATTCAAAGTCAGTCAATAGATTTCAATATGACGAGACTAGACAGACGCACGTTGATCTATGTCTGTCTCGAGATGATGTGACTATACAGACGCACGCTGATCTATGTCTGTCTCAAAATGATATGACTATACAGACGCACACTGATCTATGTTTGTCTCAAAATGATGCGACTATATAGACACACGATGATCTATGTCTGTCTCAAAATGATGTGACTATACAGACGCACACTGATCTATGTCTGTCTCAAGATTCCAAATTGATTGTAAAAGACAAACGCACAATGATAAATTTCAATTAGCTTTCTTAATGTTTGCAACAACCACATCAATTTTAATTAAATGATCCAAGGTTTGATTACACCATAATAACGTTCACAACATATACTTGGAAAACCCTACAATAACTGGTAGAACACGAAATTACCTTGCAACAATAAAATAACACAAAACAAGAGGATTTTCAAGTATGATGTGTACGACCACATCATACACAATACACAATTTAAACTACTCAAGTATTACTGCTAGAACAAGTGGATTTTCAACGCCTCGATTAACTTCTCCACTGTGTGTCCAAAACATTAGATCCACATCCACATCATCTTTCACACGATCCCAATAATACATGTAGGTTCCTTCTGGTTTATTATCCGTCAATGTAATGTATGGACAACGATAATCTATTTATTTAACTTTCCTGGTTGGATCATCCAGTTGACGAAACCCGGTGTTGATGGCTCTAACAATTCTCTTGAAATCCCAATGCGGGTTCAAACAAACCCTCATGTGACTACCTTCCTTAAAAAACACTACAACCCAGACTGAATCCATTTATAACTATTGGAAGTAAGAACAACAAAAGATTTGATACTTCGACCTCCATTACACACACCTCTATTTATAGAAGAGCCTACCTCTGCTACCAATTATTTTTTAGCGGGAAAATATTGTATAATATTTTATTTTTGGCGGGAAATATTGTTGTTAATTATTATTATTAACTTTTTTAATTATTGACGACGTTGTAACGATAAAATATCAATTCATTGAAATATGTGTCGCGCATTTGATTGAATGGTAAAGAAATTACATAAGTCAAAGAAACTATGACATCTAATAAATTACTACGGTTAAAACAATATCTTCTCTGTCCTCCATCATCCGAGTGCATTGGATGTCATCCTCCATATTCTCCCACCAACGTTGCCTTTCAAGTACAACACCACCCCTTGTTCTAAGCCTCTAGATACTTCTGATCTCTTCGCCGGGATTGTACTCCCCATCCAAAAACCGCAGGATAGTCCTCTTGAGTTGGTCCATGGAATGGATATTCCAAAACATAACTGGCATGAGAGGTTTGACGGGAGAGAATATGACATGCCCGTTCCTTCTACGATACTCCGGTTGATAGTCAAGCCGCTTCACGGGTGGTGGAGGCTCTGATCTCCGGTGCGTGTTATCTGGCCTAATGCGAGATCTCATCCTTAATTTGTGTGTGAAGTTGTAATACGGTGAACTGACTTTTTATCGAAATGTCGCGGTAAGCAAGAGTCACCACCGACATTTATTTTATCCAATTTAATAGAAAGGCTAAAAGAACAGAAAAAAACCTTTAAAAGAAATTTTGAGTTCGGGGGGTAAGTTATACAAAAGGAAGGTGTAAGGCACCCTTTGCATCCATGGTTATCCATGGGCTCTTAATTGCTTTGCTCTTTTGAAAGAAATGTAGAAGAAGAGAATACGGACTTTAGCTCGTAAATGAGCGTGGCCATATTGAAGGTTTATGAAAAAAGTGTAGAAAAAGATTTTAGCCAGAGCAAGGCAATTAGGAACAATTACCTGGTTAGATGAAAAATGTTCTTTAGCCTTTCAGGGTGAAAGGGTCTATCCATGCCATAAGGGGCAGGAAGTCTTTCATTTGGATGTTCACGGGTCATCGAATTATCATTCGCCATAAGACTGTCCCATGCCATAAAGAGGCAGGTAGTCTAAGGGAAGGATCAGAATAGCCTTCTTTGTTAGGCAACCAGAGGATACCTCAGCCCTTCGTAGGCAACTTCCGAGGGACGAGATCATATTTAGTGTATCGAAGGCAGCATCATTAGGGACTTATGATCTTTGCATTAGTCGAGGCAACATGGCTGAGGTATCTGTTAGAACAAGATTTGTTCTTATCAATTATCTTAGTTTTGATGATAACAATAATATGAATTTTGCTTAAGATAATATGGTACTCTAATCCAATGCAATTTCCCTTTCAGGAAATATATAAAGAGTACGCATAATTCAGCGCTCAGAAGATGTGTCTCAAATGGTTCAGCATGCAACATCAGAACATGGTCTGGCAAGACATCAGAAGATGGTCGAAGCAGAATCAGAACATGGGTCTATGGAAGCATCAGAAGAACATGAGATCAGAAGCACTGAAGATCAGAAGATGGTATCACGCTCAGAAGCACTTCAAGGTCAGAAGATCAGAAGATGCTTTGCACCAAGCTGTTTGACTCTGATGATATTCAAACGTCGTATTCACAAACATCAGATCAGAAGGAAGTACACGTGGCAGACTACGCTGACTGACAAAAGGAACGTTAAAGCTACTAAAGGCTACGTCAGTAGACACAGCGTGAACAAGGCTCGAGGTAGTTGACAAAAGCGTATAACATTAAATGCAAAGCTGTACGGAACACGCAAAGCATTAAATGCATTCAACGGTCATCTTCTCAACGCCTATAAATATGAAGTTCTGATGAGAAGCAAGGTGAACGATTTCGCACCAATACAATTCAAATTAACTTGCTGAAACTCTGTTCAAATCCAAAGCTCAGAATCTTCATCTTCATCAAAGCTCACTACATTGCTGTTGTAATATCTTAGTGAGATTAAGCTTAAACTGTAAGAGAAATATCACAGTTGTGATTATCGCTTTTAAGAAGCATTTGTAAACTCTTGAATAGATTACATTAAGTTGTAAGGAACTAGAGTGATCAGTTGATCAGTATACTCTAGGAAGTCTTAGCAGTTGGCTGAGCAGGAAGTCTTGGCAGTTGGCTGAGCAGAAAGTCTTAGGAGTGAACTAAGCCTAGAGTGATCGTGTTGATCAGTAGACTCTAGAAAAGTCTTAGGAGTGAACTAAGCAGTTGTTCCTGGAGTGATCAGTGTGTGATCAGAAGACTCTGGAAGACTTAGTTGCGGCTAAGTGGAAAACCATTGTAATCCGTGCGATTAGTGGATTAAATCCTCAGTTGAGGTAAATCATCTCTGCGGGGGTGGACTGGAGTAGCTTCGTTAACAGCGAACCAGGATAAAAATAATTGTGCTTTTTATTTTTATTATCCAAGTTTTAAAGTCACACTTATTCAATCCCCCCCTTTCTAAGTGTTTTTCTATCCTTCAATTGGTATCAGAGCGCCGGTTCTAAGGTGCAAGCACTTAACCGTGTTTAGAAAAGATTCAGGAAGAGAAAAACGCTTCATTTAAAAGATGGTTGATGAAAGTGAAAGGACTACACCTACACCTGCATCTACATCTGGCTCTGCTGAGCAATACAACGGTAACAATGGTTATACTAGACCGCCGGTATTTGATGGTGAAAACTTTGAATACTGGAAAGATAAACTGGAAAGTTACTTTCTGGGTCTAGATGGTGATCTATGGGATCTTCTGATGGATGGTTACAAACATCCTGTGAATGCCAGAGGCGTAAAGCTGTCAAGGCAAGAAATGAATGATGATCAGAAGAAGCTTTTCAGGAATCATCATAAATGTAGAACTGTTTTGCTGAATGCTATCTCTCATGCTGAGTATGAGAAGATATCTAACAGGGAAACGGCCTATGACATATATGAGTCCTTGAAAATGACTCATGAAGGAAATGCTCAAGTCAAGGAGACAAAAGCTCTAGCCTTAATCCAGAAGTATGAAGCCTTCAAGATGGAGGATGATGAAGACATTGAAAAGATGTTTTCGAGATTTCAAACTCTGACTGCTGGATTGAGAGTTCTTGACAAAGGATACACCAAGGCTGATCATGTAAAGAAGATCATCAGAAGCTTACCCAGAAGATGGGGTCCGATGGTGACTGCATTCAAGATTGCGAAGAATCTGAATGAAGTTTCTCTGGAAGAGCTTATCAGTGCCTTGAGAAGCCATGAGATTGAGCTGGACGCAAATGAGCCTCAAAAGAAAGGTAAGTCTATTGCATTAAAATCTAATATCAAGAAATGCACTAACGCTTTTCAGGCTAGAGAAGAAGATCCTGAAGAATCAGAATCTGAAGAAGAAGATGAACTATCCATGATTTCCAGAAGGCTAAATCAACTCTGGAAGACCAAGCAAAGGAAGTTCAGAGGCTTCAGAAGTTCAAGGAAATTTGAACGTGGAGAATCTTCTGATGAAAGAAGATTTGACAAGAAGAAGGTCATGTGCTATGAATGCAATGAGCCTGGACACTACAAGAATGAATGTCCAAATCTTCAGAAGGAAAGTCCCAAGAAAAAGTTTCATAAGAAGAAAGGTCTTATGGCAACCTGGGATGAGTCAGAAGATGATTCAGAAGATGAGCAGGCCAACTGTGCGCTGATGGCGACAGAAGATGACGGATCAGAATCTACATCAGAATCAGATTCTGAAGAGGTATTTTCTGAACTTACTAGAGATGAGTTAGTTTCCGGATTAACTGAACTTCTGGAATCCAAGTCTCAGATTTGTATTAAATACAAAAAGCTGAAAAAGCTATTTGAATTTGAAACAAAGAGGCTTGAATTGGAGAATTCTGAATTAAAAGAAAAACTTTTAAAACTATCCAATAATGTTGGATCTCCTTCTGATTCAGAAAAATCCACTCCCAGTCTAAACCATATTCTGAAGGAATATGATTTAAGTTTCAGGAAGTTCCTATCTAGAAGTATTGGCAGAAGTCAACTAGCTTCTATGATATATGCTGTATCTGGAAACAAAAGAGTTGGCATTGGTTATGAGGGTGAAACCCCATACAAACTTGAACCTGTTGATGAAATGAAACTCACATACAAGCCATTGTATGATCAGTTCAAGTATGGCCACTCTCATGATATTAGGCACACTTCACATGCACAAAGTTTTCACATTACACACACTAAGAAGCATGTGACACAACCTAGGAAATATCATGAAACTCACATTAAGAATTATCATGCTGTTCCTCCTATTGCTTACAATGTTAAATCCAAGTTCAAACAGAACTTGAGAAAATCTAACAAGAAAGGACCCAAGAAAATGTGGGTACCTAAGGATAAGATTATTCCTATTGCAGATATCCTTGGCTGCAAGAAGGACAAAGCACAACATGTCATGGTACCTGGATTCTGGATGCTCGCGACACATGACAGGAAGAAGGTCTATGTTCCAAGACCTGGTACTTAAGTCTGGAGGAGAAGTCAAGTTCGGAGGAGATCAGAAGGGCAAGATAATTGGTTCTGGAACTATAAAATCTGGTAACTCTCCTTCCATCTCTAATGTACTTCTTGTAGAAGGATTAACACATAACCTTTTATCTATCAGTCAATTAAGTGACAATGGTTATGATATAATCTTTAATCAAGAGTCTTGCAAGGCTGTAAATCAGAAGGATGGCTCAATCCTATTTACAAGCAAGAGGAAGAACAACATTTATAAGACAGATCTGCAAGATCTTATGAGTCAGAAGGTGACTTGTCTTATGTCTGTTTCTGAAGAGCAGTGGGTCTGGCACAGGAGATTAGGTCATGCTAGTTTGAGAAAGATCTCTCAAATTAACAAACTGAATCTTGTCAGAGGACTTCCTAATCTGAAATTCCAATCAGATGCTCTTTGTGAAGCATGTCAGAAGGGCAAGTTCTCCAAACCTGCATTCAAGTCTAAGAATGTTGTTTCTACCTCAAGGCCATTAGAACTCTTGCACATTGATCTGTTTGGACCAGTCAAAACAGCATCTGTCAGAGGAAAGAAATATGGATTAGTCATCGTAGATGATTATAGTCGCTGGACATGGGTAAAATTCTTGAAACACAAGGATGAGACTCATTCAGTGTTCTTTGATTTCTGCATTCAGATTCAATCTGAAAAAGAGTGTAAAATCATAAAGGTCAGAAGTGATCATGGTGGTGAATTTGAGAACAAATCCTTTGAAGAATTCTTCAAAGAAAATGGTATTGCCCATGATTTCTCTTGTCCTAGAACTCCACAGCAAAATGGGGTTGTAGAACGAAAGAATAGGACTCTTCAAGAAATGGCCAGAACCATGATCAATGAAACCAATATGGCTAAGCATTTCTGGGCAGAAGCAATAAACACTGCATGCTATATTCAGAATAGAATCTCTATCAGACCTATTCTAAAGAAGACTCCTTATGAATTGTGGAAGAATAGAAAGCCTAACATTTCATATTTCCATCCTTTTGGATGTGTATGCTTTATTCTGAACACTAAAGATCATCTTGGTAAGTTTGATTCCAAAGCACAAAAATGTTTTCTTCTTGGATATTCTGAACGCTCAAAAGGCTACAGAGTATACAATACTGAAACATTGGTTGTAGAAGAATCAATCAATATCAGGTTTGATGATAAGCTTGGTTCTGAAAAACCAAAGCAGTTTGATAATTTTGCAGATTGTGATATTGACATATCAGAAGTTGTTGAGCCAAGAAGCAACGCATCAGAAGCAGAGCTCCTCAGAAGCAAAGAACCAGAAGATCAAGTATCAGCTTCTCTGGAGGATCTAAGCATATCTGAAGAACCATCTGTCAGAAGATCATCCAGACTTATCTCTGGTCATTCAGAAGATGTCATTCTTGGAAAGAAGGATGATCCAATCAGAACAAGAGCATTCCTTAAGAACAATGCAGACTGTCAATTAGGTCTTGTATCTTTGATCGAGCCAACTTCTGTTGATCATGCTCTAGAAGATCCAGACTGGATAATTGCTATGCAAGAAGAACTGAATCAGTTTACAAGGAATGATGTTTGGGATCTTGTTCCTAGACCAGATGGATTCAATATAATTGGTACAAAATGGGTCTTCAGAAACAAGCTCAATGAGAAAGGAGAAGTGGTAAGGAACAAAGCCAGACTGGTGGCTCAGGGTTATAGTCAGCAAGAAGGAATTGATTATACAGAAACCTTTGCACCAGTGGCCAGGTTAGAATCTATTCGTCTATTAATTTCTTTTGCCACTCAACATAACATCACTATCTATCAGATGGATGTTAAGAGTGCCTTCTTAAATGGTTATATAGATGAAGAAGTTTATGTCCATCAACCTCCTGGTTTTGAAGACTCTATGTCTCCTAATCATGTTTTTAAACTTAAGAAATCATTGTATGGATTGAAACAGGCTCCCAGAGCTTGGTATGAACGCTTAAGTTCTTTCCTCCTAGATAATGGTTTCACTAGAGG
The DNA here is from genome assembly GCF_029867415.1 of Vicia villosa. Taxonomy (NCBI): domain Eukaryota; kingdom Viridiplantae; phylum Streptophyta; class Magnoliopsida; order Fabales; family Fabaceae; genus Vicia; species Vicia villosa. Next base: position 258,531 of record NW_026705829.1, on the reverse strand, counting down.
AAAAATGGACACTACTCTCTTTTGTAAAACCTTTGAAAAGGATATTTTAATTTGTCAAATATATGTAGATGATATTATTTTTGGAACATCTAAATGCTACACTTGGAAAGGAGTTTGCTAAGTCTATGCAGGCTGAGTTTGAAATGAGCATGATGAGAGAACTCAAGTATTTCCTTGGAATACAAATAAATCAAACATCAGAAGGAACATATGTTCACCAAACCAAGTATGTGAAGGAACTTCTGAAGAAGTTTAATCTTCTGGACTGCAAAGAAGCCAAAACTCCTATGCATCCAACATGCATCCTAGGTAAGGATGAGGTAAGTAAGAAGGTAGATCAGAAGTTATACAGAGGTATGATTGGATCTCTTCTATATCTGACTGCTTCTAGACCTGACATTCTGTTCAGTGTTTGTTTGTGTGCTAGATTCCAATCAGATCCTAGAGAATCTCATTTAACTGCTGTTAAGAGAATTCTAAGATATCTGAAAGGTACTACTAATGTTGGTTTAGTTTACAGAAAATCTAAAGAATACAACTTAGTAGGATTCTGCGATGCTGATTATGCTGGAGACAGAATTGAAAGAAAAAGTACTTCAGGAAGTTGCCAATTTCTTGGAAGTCACTTAATCTCCTGGTACAGCAAGAAGCAAGCAACCATTGCTCTATCAACCACAGAAGCAGAATATGTCGCAGCTGCTGGTTGTAGTACACAGATGCTCTGGATGAAAAGTCAGTTAGAAGATTATCAGATATTTGAGAGTAACATTCCTATATTCTGTGATAATACTTCTGCTATATGTTTATCTAAGAATCCTATTCTTCATTCAAAAGCTAAACATATTGAGATAAAACATCATTTCATAAGGGACTATGTTCAGAAGGGTGTTATATCTTTAAACTTTGTTGATACAGACCATCAATGGGCTGATATCTTTACAAAACCCCTAGCTGAAGATAGGTTTAAGTTCATTCTGAAGAACATCAGTATGGATTTATGCCCAGAATGAGAAGATGAGAAGTTCTCATGTATGAGTATCTTCTGAAATGAATGTGGAACATTTTTTTTAATCAGAAGTTCTGATTGAATTCTTTTAGAAATTATGATTCGGTTATTACTAACGTTTCATTGTCTAAGTTGATTCAGAACCTCTTTTAAAGCAAAACAGCTGTTACGCTTTATCTCGGGATGGTAAACCTGTCGTTACTATTCATGGATAAGCGCGCGTGCAGTTGAAGGGACGCCGACCATAGGTAACTGTGCTAGTCACCTCATTCGTCTTTATTATCTCTCCTCACGTCACGTAACATTAAATGCTTTTCATCATTCGTTTCATTTTATTTTCCTTTAAATACTCTTCAAAATGGTTTTCGGTTTCCTATCTCTTTGTTTTCCTCTTAAAGTTTTTTTTTTCTCTCTCTCTCTCTCGTTTTTCATTTCTTCTCTCAAAACCTAGCGATTCACCCTAAGTCTGTTGAAGCTCCATGACTCAAAGGCGACAGATCTCTGTGCATCTCGGGATGGCTCTTCTAATACCTCTCAAGTCAGATCCCTCTTTGATGTTGTTATCAACTTTCATCCAAAGACAGAAGACTTTCTTGAGTTGTGGGAAGATATACTCAACTTCTATGTTGAGTTTCTTGACCGAATGTTGTATTTTTTAATTTTTTGTAGTCATTTCCTCTTTGGAAATTCTACTTTGTAGTTTTCTTTTCCTTGCTGCTTCTGCTTGTTTTGTATTTGCTAGGAATGTTTCTCATCTTGTTAAACATAGGAACCTTTCTTGAGATGCTCAGATGATGCTCTGGTACATTCAACAATGTTCTGATACAAATCTAGCATGAAGTGATGTTGGTAGACATTCAAAGTTCTGAAGCTATCCGAGGGAAGCAAAAATCAGAAGACGTGAATGTCCTAAAAGATCCAGAAAATTCAAATTCTGAAGCTGTCCAATGGAAGCAGAAGTCAGAAGCTATGAATTCTCTGAAGGCAGAAGCTTATATGATCGTCTCTACCGAAATAATCAGGGAAGTCTTTTATTAAAGTTCTTCGAGTATTTATTTCAGGGGGAGATTATTTATCTCAGGGGGAGATTGTTAATCTCAGGGGGAGACATATTCATATGCTTATGCTATAGCTGTGTAAGTTATACAAAAGTAAGGTGTAAGGCACCCTTTGCATCCATGGTTATCCATGGGCTCTTAATTGCTTTGCTCTTTTGAAAGAAATGTAGAAGAAGAGAATACGGACTTTAGCTCGTAAATGAGCGTGGCCATATTGAAGGTTTATGAAAAAAGTGTAGAAAAAGATTTTAGCCAGAGCAAGGCAATTAGGAACAATTACCTGGTTAGATGAAAAATGTTCTTTAGCCTTTCAGGGTGAAAGGGTCTATCCATGCCATAAGGGGCAGGAAGTCTTTCATTTGGATGTTCACGGGTCATCGAATTATCATTCGCCATAAGACTGTCCCATGCCATAAAGAGGCAGGTAGTCTAAGGGAAGGATCAGAATAGCCTTCTTTGTTAGGCAACCAGAGGATACCTCAGCCCTTCGTAGGCAACTTCCGAGGGACGAGATCATATTTAGTGTATCGAAGGCAGCATCATTAGGGACTTATGATCTTTGCATTAGTCGAGGCAACATGGCTGAGGTATCTGTTAGAACAAGATTTGTTCTTATCAATTATCTTAGTTTTGATGATAACAATAATATGAATTTTGCTTAAGATAATATGGTACTCTAATCCAATGCAATTTCCCTTTCAGGAAATATATAAAGAGTACGCATAATTCAGCGCTCAGAAGATGTGTCTCAAATGGTTCAGCATGCAACATCAGAACATGGTCTGGCAAGACATCAGAAGATGGTCGAAGCAGAATCAGAACATGGGTCTATGGAAGCATCAGAAGAACATGAGATCAGAAGCACTGAAGATCAGAAGATGGTATCACGCTCAGAAGCACTTCAAGGTCAGAAGATCAGAAGATGCTTTGCACCAAGCTGTTTGACTCTGATGATATTCAAACGTCGTATTCACAAACATCAGATCAGAAGGAAGTACACGTGGCAGACTACGCTGACTGACAAAAGGAACGTTAAAGCTACTAAAGGCTACGTCAGTAGACACAGCGTGAACAAGGCTCGAGGTAGTTGACAAAAGCGTATAACATTAAATGCAAAGCTGTACGGAACACGCAAAGCATTAAATGCATTCAACGGTCATCTTCTCAACGCCTATAAATATGAAGTTCTGATGAGAAGCAAGGTGAACGATTTCGCACCAATACAATTCAAATTAACTTGCTGAAACTCTGTTCAAATCCAAAGCTCAGAATCTTCATCTTCATCAAAGCTCACTACATTGCTGTTGTAATATCTTAGTGAGATTAAGCTTAAACTGTAAGAGAAATATCACAGTTGTGATTATCGCTTTTAAGAAGCATTTGTAAACTCTTGAATAGATTACATTAAGTTGTAAGGAACTAGAGTGATCAGTTGATCAGTATACTCTAGGAAGTCTTAGCAGTTGGCTGAGCAGGAAGTCTTGGCAGTTGGCTGAGCAGAAAGTCTTAGGAGTGAACTAAGCCTAGAGTGATCGTGTTGATCAGTAGACTCTAGAAAAGTCTTAGGAGTGAACTAAGCAGTTGTTCCTGGAGTGATCAGTGTGTGATCAGAAGACTCTGGAAGACTTAGTTGCGGCTAAGTGGAAAACCATTGTAATCCGTGCGATTAGTGGATTAAATCCTCAGTTGAGGTAAATCATCTCTGCGGGGGTGGACTGGAGTAGCTTCGTTAACAGCGAACCAGGATAAAAATAATTGTGCTTTTTATTTTTATTATCCAAGTTTTAAAGTCACACTTATTCAATCCCCCCCTTTCTAAGTGTTTTTCTATCCTTCAGTATCCTCGTATTCGAGGGACATGGCTATTCTGCAAAAAACACAAGGCAACAAGGCAACAGGCAACAGGCAACAGGCAACAAGAGAGGTTACCAGAAAAGGGTGTGTGGGTGCAACAATCATGTGATCAGATTTGATTATATTATCTTGTAATTAAGCGACTCTAATTCAGTTCAGAGTTACACTCCCTAAAATTACTAACCACATCAATTAATATGGGGAAGGGGAAAAAGAAACCAGCGGGGGAAAGGGACAAAGAAGCCACCGAATCAATAATGCAATAGGTCTAAACAAGTAATAATTATTAAAAAAAAAAGTGAATCAGGGTTTTAGGGTTACCGACTATTGAGCTTTGGCGGTTGGCTAACCCTGAAAGATTGGAAAAGGAAAAATAAACACGAAGGGGTGAGTGTATTATCAATTCAAATGATAATTAGGGTTAACCCTAATTTGATAAAGAAAACAAGATAAAATAGAATAGATATTTAAAGTAAACATAAAATAGAACTTAGCTTTTGATTTGATCTGATGTGGTTTGTAGTCGGGAGTAGCCTCGAGGTTAACCCTGAAAAAATGGCAAAAGAGGTAAAATGCGTGAGTGCAAAATAGTCCATTGACTTTCGAGGTTTTAGCTCTAATTACAATTCTATAATGCAAATAATTATTTAAAGAAAAATAAAGAAAAATAAAAATTGGGACTTAGCTTCGTGAAAGGCGTGGCGCGTAATCGGGAGGTATCTGTTGCTAACCCTGAAGCTACACAAAGAAAAGAGAAAAAATTTCAGTGCAGGAATGATCTCGCAATCCCTGACAAGTTAACTATGGCTAATAAAATAAATAAAAGCCAAATTAATTAATTATTGGTTTTCAACCTAATTAATTAAATCGGCAAAAATATGCTCTCGATTAAATTACCTAACCCTAATCAATTAAAAATAATTAACATCTTTATTAACAACTAAATTAATCTTAATTTTAACTTAATTATTGCATATATAAAAAACTTAACTTTACTTAAATAATAAAAAGAAATATTTTTATTTATTAAGTAAAAAGGATTTTAAAAGAAAGAAAGAAATTGGATAAAAAATACATAAGATATTAATAAATCAATAAATAATTAAAATTTAATTGAATAGAAAAAATAAAAATAAAAATGAACTTAGCTGAGATGATCGAGTGTGGTGACCTCTGGGCGTCCACCATAGACTAGCGTGTTCTGGGCCTTTTGATCTGATGGGAGAAAGATCAGATGGTTGTATGATGAAGGAACATGGTGGTCGTGCGTAGGTGAGGAGTACAGAACCCAGGAAACAATTGTGACAAACAAATTAGCAAAAATAAGGAGTGGATGCGCAACCCCCTAGGAATCGAACCCCAGTCTGCTGGATAACATCAATTTGCCACAACCATCTGCGCCACGCCTTGATTCTTGTTAATGGGATACATCCTGATCAATATATTAATAAATCAATTAATTTAAAAAAAAAACATTTAGCGCGCGCAGGGGGTCTTCTTCCTCCTCTGAACTTTTCTGAAACAGATGCTTTTCCCTACGGTTTTGTAAGCGTAGCTATAGGACCTTCCACTTATAAAATTCACAATACACCATATAAATCAATCATGCGGACATGGATCGACTGCAATTGACCTTCTGGATTCGATGGTAACACTCTCTAAGCCAGATTTTGCCTATTTAGAAAAGCCCCAAATCGAAGCTTAACAAACCTACCTAACAATGGCACCTGCTCCAATCTGTATCTAAAACTCAATTAAATCATCCAGAAACATCACACATGTCTTCACGGTCATGAATACATAACTTAAATATATTTATGACGTGCATATGATTGAAATCGAAACAAAGAAAAAAAAAAAGCAAACCGTGGTCCTTAGTGTAGCGGTTCTTGATGCTTTGCGGCTAGGGAATGATGTGGAATGCTTCAGAGAACGTCCAGGAACACAACTGAAATCATACAACACCTTGAATTGGCTTCAATTGTTGAAAACGAAATCGAATTTTCTTTGAGTTTTTGCGTTTTCGTCAGGGACCGGGTAGCTGCAATCCTTGTCCAAAAAAAGTCTCCCTCCATTACTTAACATTAGGTTTATATATATGCAGAATAAATTTAGGTTAACAATCCAATCAAATCATGTGCTTTGATGGTGAATATTTGATTGAAGTTCTTCAAATGGAATCCTTCTCTTTTGGTTCAAATCTCCTTTCCCACATTTTGCTGCTCCTTCTCATTGATTTATTTTTATATTTTTTAATTGATTTAAATCTTAACCAACCAAATAAAATATATGACCTTTTATTACCAATTTATGATATTATTTGATTTAATTTGCATTTAAATTAACAAAAGCAAATAAAAATGAAATAAAATCAAGAAAAAATAATATTTGGGTTATGGGCCTCCTTGATAACTTGAACAACAAGATTGAACCTTAAAAGCTTGGGCCTATTTGCAAAAGATTCATTTTTGAAGCCTTTTTGTTTCACATTTTTCTCTTGAAATTGTCCACCCTTGACAAGGCATCTCTCCCTCATTTTTTGAGATATGGAGGAGTTCTTAGACTTTTTGGAAACCTTGAAGAGTCCTCTAGCCACTATTTTTAGTCCCATGTCAAAATGATTTTCCATGCTCCTTGTATGTTCTTTTTGAAAAAAATGCCTTCTGGTTGACTTTTGAAAAGGACCTATAATGTTTTGATCCATATCTCTCAAATGAAGCATTTTTAGACTTGGCTTGTGAGACACAAAATTGTAGAGAATCCAATTTCCTTCAAAATGAGATTTGGATGGAAAATTTTTGATGTTCCATGTAGGAGTTATGGCTGGTCAAAGTTCAGTTGACTTTCTCCTATGACAACCCTAATTTAGAAACTTTTGGAATTGTTGATTTCTGATATTCCCTTGATGAACCATGATCAATTCTTGATAAAATGGTGAATGATACTTCAATATGAGGATGTTGACAAAAAATTAGGAGTTTTGACTGTACTTTGACCACAGTTGACTTTTAGGTCAAATCAGTCGACTGTTGATTTTCTGAGCAATTGAGTGATCAGTCTTTTGAATTGAGACCTGAAATTTGTCATGGAGGTAGTGTGGGGTATCATAGACCATATGGGATGCCTTGGAGCCTTTGGTTCATTGATTTTCCTTCAGAGCGACAAAACCCTAATTCTTTGAGTCTTGTTTAGGAGAGGGTGTCTTTGAGCTTTATACCTTGATTTGAATTTGAATAAGAGAAATAGTATGGGCAAATTTTGGGGTATGACAGCTGCCCCTGTTCAATTATCTTAAACTTGAAGATGTAGAGTGGTTTGTATGCCAGTCGGTATCTGAAGGTGGAAGATGATTGAACACTAGAATACCAAGAAATTTTCCCTAGATGAAGTAGGGACTTTTGTCGGAGATGGGCTTGAAGATGCCATCCAGGTGTTTGGAGAAGATGTATGATTGAGATGGGCTTGAAGATGCCATCCAACTTGATATACTTGAGAGTCAGAATACGTCGTACGTTAGACCGTTTCTGAGAGATAGACTTAGGTTGAGTCGTACGTTAGACTGGGTCTAGTTTGCATCAGCAGATGTCTGGAAAACCGTGCGTTAGGCTGAAGGATGAGTCGTGCGTTAGACTGAATCCGATTTGCATCCATAGATGTCTAGAAGGCCGTGCGTTAGGCTGAAGGATGAGTCGTGCGTTAGACTGAATCCAATTTGCATCCGTAGATGTTTGGAAAGCCGTGTGTTAGGCTGAAGGATGGGTCGTGCGTTAGACCGTATCCTTTGTATTGAGAAGTATTTGTTGGAGATCGATCAAGTCAGCACCGTTCGTAGTAACTAAATTAGATCTTTGAAGGATGATCGTGTCTATACCGTTCGTGATGATAGAATTAGATCTTGGAATATTGATCGTATCAGCACCGTTCGTAGTAACTGAATTAGATCTAAGTCTCTTGATTATCTCTGAACTATCTCTGGAGAATACCCGGAACTAAGTAGAAGAATTAAATCTTCGTCTTGATTATCTCTGAACTATCTCTGGAGAATACCCGGAACTAAGTATCAGAATTAAATCTTTGTCTTGATTATCTCTGAACTATCTCTGGAGAATACCCGGAACTAAGTAGCAGAATTAAATCTTCATCTTGATTATCTCTGAACTATCTCTGGAGAATACCCGGAACTAAGTAGCAGAATTAAATCTTCGTCTTGATTATCTTTGAACTATCTCTGGAGAATACCCGGAACTAAGTATCAGAATTAAATCTTCGTCTTAACTATCTCTGAACTATCTTTGGAAGATATCCAAAATTAAGTGTCAGAACTAAATCTCTGTCTAGAATAAGCATCAGAATTAAATCATTGAATTGATTATCTCTGTACTATATCTAGAAGATAATGTTCATTCAATTGTAGAAGTAAACTGCAAAAGAAACATTAGTTTTATGCAATGTCGTGATGCATGCATTGTAATTTTTGAAATGAATGAGAGTGGTATGCATATGCCATGAGGCGTATGTATGTTATGTATGAATTTATCATGAGACGCCATGTGCAAAAATATGGATATGTATGCGATGTATGATCATGATTCATATCATATGAAGTATCTTGATCGGGACCCTGATGTCTTTATCTTGTCTGGAAGATATTCAGTTGGGGATTTATGATTTTTGCTTGGGGATGAACAGTAACTTGATGTACCCTGACTGGGGATAAGAGATATTGATAAACCGTGTTAGAGGAGCCAAGTGTCGGGAAACCGGCAGTGTCAAAAATATAAACTCAGTGGAACCAAGTCTTTGTTAGGATGAGATCATTTGAAGATATCTTCTTAATGATTACTCTGTGGGGATATGATCCTGTGGAACCGGCTTTGCGGGAAGGCATGGATGTCTCGAACGTTGCCCCCAGTATTATATTAACTGTCATTTCTGGACTTGTATTGATTGGGACACACCAACGAGTATTGATTGAAGCGTCGAATATGCTTTGCGTAGCTTTGCCCTAGCTAGTTTGAAAAGATTCGCCTCGCGAGGACCTTATGAGATGTGTACTATGGGTGACATGCCCCTAGTAATCATAGACTTAGGACAATGCCCCATGTCAATTGGGAGGTAGCTTTAGACCCACTTGGATGCATGCCCCATGTTGATTGGGATCTTGAGAGATTCTTGGGATCTTGACCTGATTGCCCCAGGTTGATTGGATAAACCATGTCATGCCCCTTGTATACATAAGAAACATTGCTTCTGAAGTGGTTTTGTCTATCGGGATAACTTTCAGTCATTAGTTGTACCATGTGCAAATTCTTTCTGATGCTAACATTCGAAATTATGTAGCAAAATATGTTTAATAATGAATTCAATAGATGCAATGTGTAGCGGGGAAAATCTGAGATCGAAGCCATGGAATTGACTCGACTCAATATTCCGTTTGAAATCGCCACCGCACTTTATTTTTTCAAAGGAAAAGGGAAAAGAACGAAAAACACAAAGTTTGTTTTTAAAAACAAAAAGAGAACTCAGGTTCGGGTGTTGATTATATGAGGGGAAGGTTTAAAGCACCCCTCATATCTGTGGTACTCCACAGGAACCTTTTTGAAAATCTGTGTCGTGTGTGCTAAAAACGGTTTGTTTTATTTTTAAAATAAGCTCGGCAAAGCGTTAAGCTTTGTGCCTCCATACCTCCTCGGTGCAATGGAGAAGTCAGAGCTAATGTAGTTCCGCTTAAAGGGAAAACGTTTTTAAAACGAATAAACACTTTATCGTCGTTGGAGAGAAATACTCAGCCATTGATCTTGAGCATGAGAACAAATGAGTTCTTTGCATCGCAAAAGAAAGAAGGGCTCCAACTCGGATAAAAATCAACGAGTATGCCACTAGCTCTCTCACGTGGAAAAGATCTCATTATATCAATCAATTTAAAAATCGTGGGGTATCGCCACTCGTTTCGACAATTAAAAGTGTCTAAACTTTTGAAGAAAAGGCCACTAAAGGGTAAAAGATATTTTTAAAGAAAGGTTTTTGAAAAGGTTGCAAACATAAGAAGGTTTTGGAAAAAGAAAGAAGATTTTGAAAATTAAAGAAGGGGAGGAGATGAAGAGGCTATCCTATTGCGTAAAATAAAAGCTAAGGAAAGAAACGGTCTAAGCGAAGAAGAAGCCAACACTTGACATTATGAGTCAAGGTAGATTTCCCATCCTTTGGAATATCGACACTAAACCAAAACATTATCACTTGAGGATCCAGATGAACTTATTATCTTTAGCACCACTTTGCATTAAGCACATTAAAATTCAGACGAAAATCGGGCAGAGTAACGGCTGTTTTCGGGTAAAATCCTTATATCAATGCCTTGGAATTAACCATCAAGGGCTTTCAAGGAAATACCTGCACACATAAACAGACAACAATCCAATGCCAGACAGACAGAATAACAACAGAGTAATAACAGAATAAGAGTCCAGAGGTACTAAGTCCATAAGTCCGAATCTCCAAAATGCTCGGGATAGTAACCAATAGTCCAAGAAAGAGCCTTAAGTGTTTTTTTAGATTTTTGTTATTTATTAGTGTTTTAGCATAAAAGTAAAGTATGGCCCAAGTGGACAAAAGAAAAATAGTGGAAGCATAAACATATGTCCAAATGGACAAAGAGAAAATAGCGGAATATAAACGTCCAAATGGACAAAGAAAAAAAATAGCGGAATGTAAATATGATGAAATGATAAAATAAAGCAATAAAGCGAAAAATAAAAGAGCGATATAATAAATTGCGGAAATTAAAGTCAATTGTTAGATGTTAAAGATAACCATCTTGAAACTTGTCAAGTATGTTATCAAAGTTAGTAATGAAGATCGATGGTGAGTGAAGGATGTTCTCGGATTTAAATTCAATGGACATTTATCAGAAGCTTGATAAAATCATAGCGACTACACGATAAACCTCCATAAGTCTTAAATCAACCGCATACAATTCTCTTCCATATTTGATCTTTTTTATTCGGGACACGAAATATTGCGCTATGTTAAGAAGATCGCCAAGTGATTTATGTGGATATCACCCTACAACGAGGCCGGTCAAAACTTTATGTGCTAATGCATGGGAGAGAAGTGTTATGTAGATCACTCTCCGAAAGCAATACCGCACGAAAAGAAAAATAGGGAGCGATCTCGTCTTTACCAAGAATCCATAAGAATTCTCAAGGTGTTAAGACTTTCATCGATCAAAAGAAAAAGAAATAAAGATGGAACCACATCAAAGGCTTCTTTCATCCATAATTTCAATCACTTAATTTTGCGGATTTGGATTCTCATCCTATCGACGCCCTAAGTCCATTGAAATTAGAGAGAAATTAGGCCTCTAACTTGTGATTCAAAGAAAATATCAAAAGAAAGGAGTAGAAGATGAGTTAGAACCAAAAACAAGTTAAAAAAGGCAAAAAAACACATTCTGCTCAGATGTAAATCGATTTGCACAGAGTGTAAATCGATTTGCATAACTCTGTTTTCAAATCTGCGCAGTTTTTTAGTTATGTAAATCGATTTGCACCAGATGTAAATCGATTTGCACAACACAGTTTTTTTCAAAAAACACAGCAAATCAAGAGAAGAAAACTTGTTTAAACATAAAACCAAACACCTTGTGATCTTGGATCAATTTGTGCACGAAAATGTATCAAGTAAGCAAGCAAAACTCATCAATGTAGCACCAAAGGTGCATCAAACATAAACAACAATGGATCACATCTTGAATTATGGAAAGGATCTAGAATTTTACCAAATCTTCCACAAACTTTGAATCTTCTTCAAGAACACACAACCACAAGCCTTGATCTCTCGCAATTGATGAAGAAAGTAGTGTTTAGGTTGAGGTTTAGCTCTAAATTAGTGAGGTTCAAGATGTGACTCACTAATTTTTGTGGAAGAAACAAGAGCTTTGAGTGAGGGGTTTGGAAGAGGTGAGGAGAGAAAGAGCAAGAGTTTTCTTGGCTATCAAAGCTTGAAAAATGATGAGGGGAATGCCTCAATTTATAGCACTTAGGTTTGGGAAATTTTGTGGCTTGGAGTTAGGATTGGAAAATAGAATTAGGCTTGGGAAAAGGATTTGGAGCCAAAAATGAGATCCAATGGTCTTGATGCAATCACATGAGGGTTTATGATAAAATGATGTAGGAAATCAAATGTAAGAACTAAGTCATGCTTCCCATGCTTGCAAATGATGTCAACACTTCCAAAAGCTGAAATTTGCCTTCATTTTTCCAAATTCGCACTGGTGCAATCGATTTACACTTTATGCAAATCTATTTACATAGCTGAAAAAGGCAAAATCTGGGGCAAAAACAGTTATGCAAATCGATTGCTGTCTTATGCAAATCGATTTGCACTGATGGCAGAAGCAAATCTGGTGCAGAAACAGTTGTGTAAATCGATTTACACCTTATGCAAATCGATTTGCATAGTGAAAATGTTGAAAAATGCTCCTTTTGATGGATGTTATGACTTGGTACCTACAAAACACAAACACACCAAAGCACAAGGCAATATTTTTGGTATTTTGGTTAGTAAAACAATATATACAAGACTAAACATGGGTGCTTGATGATTCCCTTGCAGATGAAGTGAGCATAACACCGAGAGCAGAGCTTTAAGATGAAACTCTTGATTGATGATTGATATGCAAATGAGGTATGATCTTAGGGTCAAAAATTGGGGTATGACAGATGCCCCTATTTAAGTTTCTTCTATCCGGAGATGTGAGGGTTAAAATCCTCAGCTCGACGTAATTGAAGAGACTTAAATATAAAACACACAATTTTTGAACCTAAGGTATAATGCGATGCTAATGGATGCATTAAGTATGATTATGGAATTGAGAGAAGTATAACACCACTGGGGAGATAAGAAAGGATTCCACTGGGGGAAAAGGTATACGTCATCTAGGAATAGAATTGGACTTCACAAAAGAAAGAAACAGTCGACATAAGCTTTCAAGATAAAACATGATTGAACTTCGAGAAGAGAATATCTGAGGCCTACATGAATGTGGCTACATCAAATGAATATCAAGGTAAAACATGATTGGACAACATCAAATGACAACCAAGGTAAAACGTGATTGGGCAACATCAAATGACAATCAAGGTAAAACATGATTAGATATCGTCAAAGGATAATCAAGGTAAAACATGATTGGATAATCATCAACGGACAATCAAGGTAAAACATGATTGGATAATCATCACAGGTCCATCAAGGTAAAACATGACTGGATGTCATTAAGGGATAATCAAGGTAAAACATGATTGGATAACATCAAATGACAACCAAGATAAAACATGATGGAAGGTAACCAAGATAAAACATGGTCGAAAGCGATCAAGATAAAGCATGATTGGAGGCAATCAAGATAAAACATGATTGAAGGGAACCAAGATAAAACATGGTGTAAGTGATCAGGATAAAGCATGATCAGAGATAATCAAGATAAAACATGATTGAAGGGAACCAAGATAAAACATGGTGTAAGTGATCAAGATAAAGCATGATCAGAGACAATCAAGATAAAACATGGTCGAAATCTTTCAGGAATGACACTGAAAGAAGAGGGAGAAATCATAACATCCAGGAATGGCACTAAATGAAGAAAGGATACATCAAGGAACAACAATAGACGGACAAGACAAACAAGTATCTGTTTTGGATAGGTGCCAAGTAAGTTGGACTTTGATCTCAAGGTGAAGATGTTGATAGCAACAGGACCTCGGAAAATGTAAATGAGTATGAAATTTGTTTCAATGCATGATGTTGAATTTTTCTATGCATGATATATGATCAATGCAATGCAATTGTTTGTTACAACTGAGGTAGACTCTTTTGTGAGGCCAGATTAGGACTCTGATTCCTCAACACAGGAGCTCTGCCAACTCTGCTTATGAAGAAGATGCTTAAACACACATCTATTACACCGTTAACTGTATCAAAACGATGATCCTTTGAGAAGGGCTGATAAAACTGCTTGGGGATTGCTGAAGAAGATTGCCCCTAATTAAGTGATTGTTGTAAGTTAACTGATCATGGCTTCAGTTGAACTGTATTTGGGATGAACTGATCATGGCTTCAATTCTTGAAATGCATGTTGGGATGGCTTGCCTCAGTATAAGTCTTGAAAGGATATTCTGATCAACAAATCTAGAATGAACATCTGAACAACAGGATCTTGAAGTAACGTGCCCCTGATAGGATCACTGATCAAGTTTCTCGACTGTTTGAACTTCCTGAAAGATGAGTGCTTACTCGCAAATAAAATGTTCATTCAAGAATGGTAATTTTAATGCAATGCTCAAAGAATATTTTCGAAATCAAAATCATTATTGGAATGATGTTATTGATGTAAAGCAAATGAAATCACTGGTCAAAACATAAAGGTTAAGACATTCAAAGCGAAAGATAAAGCAAATATATGATATCAAAGCAAATGATTGGCAAATCTCATGGGAGTCATCTTACGCGACCTTGTTGTAGTATGCTTTCAAACAAACCTTGCTTCAATTAGGTCTTTCATAGGTTGTAACGTGGCCAGGTTCACGGTTTTAGAAACAAAGGATATAAGGCTCAAAATTTGATTGTACCCATCCCCTCTTCGTGATGATCTCCAGTCCTAAAACTCAGTTAATTCAGCTTATTCCTTCAGGTTCCAAGAGGCTTCTGGAATTGCACCTTTGATAATGATGATAGCTCACAAACAAAGAGAACTTTTGAGATGGCAGTCACTTCTTCCTTTTGATATCACAACATTTTGTTGTTTGAGGAATTTATTGACTTCTCTTTTTCATCTTTTTCTTTTGATATCCCTAACTTTTGCTTGAACTGTTTATTTTTGAACTTACAGTCAGCGGGATGCCTTGATTTTTGCCTAAGTCGTTTTTGGTTTTGAATTAGCAGGCTTTTCTTTGTATATATATATATATATATATATATATTTTTGATACATATTTTTTTTTGAAAGATAGTGACTGCCTTGCTTAATGATTGATGAACTATCATTGGCTTTTGATTGGCATCTCCAACATTTCTTTGATGTATGCGGAGGAAAGCTTGTGATTGAAACCTTTGTGGAAAGGTGTACTGAATGATTCTCTTAAAATAGAATGCACAGCCAAATTAATTGAGAACTACCCTGCCCCAGGTTTAAAATGCGGGTTTTTTCATACAGAAAGAAACACCAACTTCGAAGGCTCAGAGGGGTTGACAAGGGATTAACTTCCTTATTTCTCAAGTGTTTGGGAATTGAAACAATGCCTGTACATCATCAGCAAAGTTTTATTTGAAAGCATACAGTTCAACAACTTGGGTATTTCGTTGTCATCATCCTCCCTCCAATCTTTGCATAAAACACAAGTTTGATAGATAAAGCAAATGGAAGAAAAAGTTTTGTAAAAGAAAGCATGAACATAAACAGTATAGATGAAAATAAATTCAAAATATGCAATGCTCATTTCATTAAAATCACCATTCAGAAACAAATAAAGTCTAAAAGTAAACATCACAATAAAGGAAATACGAACAGTACAGAAACAAGGCCTAGTGACTAATCAGCAACAAAGATGAGCTATCTCGTCTGAAACACTCGGCTTTAGAAAAATTGGGCTTTGACTTGTTTTCAGCCACTCTGATTTGGCAAAGGATTAGTGATAACATTAGGACCCATATCCTTGAAAGAAAACATCTTTGATCTCACCAACTCTTGAACTCTAGTCTTCAAAGCATAACAACCTTCTAAATCATGGCCAGCACCACCCTGATGGAATTCACAATGAAGATCAGGTTGGAATCCTTTTGTGGGAGGATTTCGAGGAGGAGGCATATCTCTTGTTGTGATCAACCCTTTATGGACCAATGTAGGATACAATTCAGTGTATGACATAGGAATAGGATCAAAATGAGTCCTATCGCGATTCTGATCTTGTTTCTGCTTCTTATTACCTTGAGAAGGAACAGATAATGGACGTTGATGCAGGGTCCTATGAAGCACTGATTGAGGAAAGCAAACAAGTGTTTCCTTCTCTACTCCAAAATATGAATCACATGACATGACAGATGGTTGCCCCTGATTTGGAGTAGCAACGGAAAAGGCTAAAGGAGTATTCACTTGCTTTGTGATAATCGGAGGAATGTTGCATTCTTTCTTCATCAAGACTTGCAGGATTTCCATAATTTGATTCATCTGAATTTTCAACTTGCTGACCTCTGCTCTTAGAAACTCTTGGTCTTGTTGAAGTTCTTCCATACTCTTCAGATACATGATTCTAGTTCAATGTGTCGAGGAATCAGCTTGACAGATAAGCAAACCACTCTGAAGATGGAGACAGACAAGAATAAGTTTTCTGGACAACCTGGATGTATGTATGCAAATGATGCAATTGCTGTTTTTTTTGTTTTTTATTTATTTGATTTTCAAGGAATTCAAGTTATTAACTTGTAAACATCAAAACATGAAGGAGGTAAATCCTATATTGGATCAAAGCTTTGATCAAGTTATCATCAAGATCAATCATCCATTTTGATGGATTAGAGTTTTCACCCCATCAACACCCAAGATCCATTGCGTTTGATGAAACTTATGATGTTTACAAAGAAAGACCTATGATTTCCTTGGAAATCAAATGAATGCATGGATGCATGGTTTATGCATCAATCACAATCAAGATCACACATGGTCGCATAAACAGAGTTCAAAGGTTCGACGTCACGAGCATGGAGTCAAAGTTAAGAACCACCCACAAAGGTATGTACTAGGGACTTTTGTACCTGCCGAACGGGTTCTACAAAGGTTCCCAGAGTTTTCAATCTTCTATCGGATACTACCGGAACGCACAATTGCTCATGGGCGCCAATAATATGCCTAAAAAGACCTCGTCTGAGCGTAGCATCGCATGACAACAAGCTCAAATTGGTACTTGATCTTGTTTCTGCGCTACATCCTAAAAAGGCTTAGATGGGTTAAAAGGGTTCTAGGTCATTCAGCTTTTACGGACACTCACTATTGAAAGTAATAGCGTTCTTACGATAGTTCGTAACAACATCTACTACCTTCCACGAGGCCTCCACTGATTGGGGTTCCACCATATGACGCTCATGTTAAGGATTGCTCCTGACATGCGACTATTGGTCTTACCACCTCCTATCTCAAGTTACTCACCAAAGTCTGGGTTAGAACTTTATCTCATCACAGAGGAACCATCAAGCACCAAAAAGAAAAAAAAAAGAAGATAAACAAACAAAGCACACAACAGTATATACAGGTAAAACACACAGATAAACAAAAATAGGCTTAACACACTTAAAACTGGATCCCTAGTGAAGTCGCCATTTTTCTGTAGCGGGGAAAATCTGAGATCAAAGCCATAGGATTGACTCGACTCAATATTTCAGTGAAAGTCGCCACCGCGCTTTATTATTTCCAAAGGAAAAGGGAAAAGAACGAAAAAACCCAAAGTTTGTTTTTAAAACAAAAAGAGATCTTAGGTACGGGTGTTGATTATACAAGGGGAAGGTTTTAAGCACCCCTCATATCTGTGGTACTCCACAGGAACCTTTTTGAAAATCTGTGTCGTGTGTGCTAAAAAGGGTTTGTTTTATTTTTAAAATAAGCTCGGCAAGACATTAAGCCTTGTGCCTACATACCTCCTCAGTGAAATGGAGAAGTCAGAGCTAATGTAGTTCCGCTTAAAGGGAAAACGTTTTTAAAATGAATAAACACTTTATCGTCGTCGGAGAGAAATACTCAGCCATTGATCTTGAGCATGAGAACAAATGAGTTCTTTGCATCGCAAAAGAAAGAAGGGCTCCAACTCGAATAAAAATCAACGAGTATGCCACTAGCTCTCTCACGTGGAAAAGATCTCATTATATCAATCGATTTCAAAATCGTGGGGTATCGCCACTCGTTTCGACAATTAAAAGTGTCTAAACTTTTGAAGAAAAGCCCACTAAAGGGTAAAAGATATTTTTAAAGAAAGGTTTTTGAAAAGGTTGCAAACATAAGAAGGTTTTGGAAAAAGAAAGAAGATTTTGAAAATTAAAGAAGGGGAGGAGATGAAGAGGCTATCCTATTGCGTAAAATAAAAGCTAAGGAAAGAAACGGTCTAACCGAAGAAGAAGCCAACACTTGACATTATGAGTCAAGGTAGATTTCCCATCCTTTGGAATATCGACACTAAACCAAAACATTATCACTTGAGGATCCAGATGAACTTATTATCTTTAGCACCACTTTGCATTAAGCACATTAAAATTCTGACGAAAATCGGGCAGAGTAACGGCTGTTTTCGGGTAAAATCCTTATATCAATGCCTTGGAATTAACCATCAAGGGCTTTCAAGGAAATACCTGCACACATAAACAGACAACAATCCAATGCCAGACAGACAGAATAACAACAGAGTAATAATGGAATAAGAGTCCAGAGGTACTAAGTCCATAAGTCCGAATCTCCAAAATGCTCGGGATAGTAACCAACAGTCCAAGAAAGAGCCTTAAGTGTTTTTTTAGATTTTTGTTATTTATTAGTGTTTTAGCATAAAAGTAAAGTATGGCCCAAGTGGACAAAAGAAAAATAGCGGAAGCATAAACATATGTCCAAATGGACAAAGAGAAAATAGCGGAATATAAACGTCCAAATGGACAAAGAAAAAAAATAGCGGAATGTAAATATGATGAAATGATAAAATAAAGCAATAAAGCGAAAAATAAAAGAGCGATATAATAAATTGCGGAAATTAAAGTCAATTGTTAGATGTTAAAGATAACCATCTTGAAACTTGTCAAGTATGTTATCAAAGTTAGTAATGAAGATCGATGGTGAGTGAAGGATGTTCTCGGATTTAAATTCAATGGACATTTATCAGAAGCTTGATAAAATCATAGCGACTACACGATAAACCTCCATAAGTCTTAAATCAACCGCATACAATTCTCTTCCATATTTGATCTTTTTTATTCGGGACACGAAATATTACGCTATGTTAAGAAGATCGCCAAGTGATTTACGTAGAAATCACCCTACAACGAGGCCGGTCAAAACTTTATGTGCTAATGCATGCGAGAGAAGTGATATGTAGATCACTTTCCGAAAGCAACACCGCACGAAAAGAAAAATAGGGAGCGATCTCGTCTTTACCAAGAATCCATAAGAATTCTCAAGGTGTTAAGACTTTCATCGATCAAAAGAAAAAGAAATAAAGATGGAACCACATCAAAGGCTTCTTTCATCCATAATTTCAATCACTTAATTTTGCGGATTTGGATTCTCATCCTATCGACGCCCTAAGTCCATTGAAATTAGAGAGAAATTAGGCCTCTAACTTGTGATTCAAAGAAAATATCAAAAGAAAGGAGTAGAAGATGAGTTAGAACCAAAAACAAGTTAAAAAAGGCAAAAAAACACATTCTGCTCAGATGTAAATCGATTTGCACAGAGTGTAAATGGATTTGCATAACTCTGTTTTCAAATCTGCGCAGTTTTTTAGTTATGTAAATCGATTTGCACCAGATGTAAATCGATTTGCACAACACAGTTTTTTATAAAAAAAACAGCAAATCAAGAGAAGAAAACTTGTTTAAACATAAAACCAAACACCTTGTGATCTTGGATCAATTTGTGCACGAAAATGTATCAAGTAAGCAAGCAAAACTCATCAATGTAGCACCAAAGGTGCATCAAACATAAACAACAATGGATTACATCTTGAATTATGGAAAGGATCTAGAATTTTACCAAATCTTCCACAAACTTTGAATCTTCTTCAAGAACACACAACCACTAGCCTTGATCTCTCACAATTGATGAAGAAAGTAGTGTTTAGGTTGAGGTTTAGCTCTAAATTAGTGAGGTTCAAGATGTGACTCACTAATTTTTGTGGAAGAAACAAGAGCTTTGAGTAAGGGGTTTGGAAGAGGTGAGGAGAGAAAGAGCAAGAGTTTTCTTGGCTATCAAAGCTTGAAAAATGATGAGGGGAATGCCTCAATTTATAGCACTTAGGTTTGGGAAATTTTGTGGCTTGGAGTTAGGATTGGAAAATAGAATTAGGCTTGGGAAAAGGATTTGGAGCCAAAAATGAGATCCAATGGTCTTGATGCAATCACATGAGGGTTTATGATAAAATGATGTAGGAAATCAAATGTAAGAACTAAGTCATGCTTCCCATGCTTGCAAATGATGTCAACACTTCCAAAAGCTGAAATTTGCCTTCATTTTTCCAAATTCGCACTGGTGCAATCGATTTACACTTTATGCAAATCTATTTACATAGCTGAAAAAGGCAAAATCTGGGGCAAAAACAGTTATGCAAATTGATTGCTGTCTTATGCAAATCGATTTGCACTGATGGCAGAAGCAAATCTGGTGCAGAAATAGTTGTGTAAATCGATTTACACCTTATGCAAATCGATTTGCATAGTGAAAATGTTGAAAAATGCTCCTTTTGATGGATGTTATGACTTGGTACCTACAAAACACAAACACACCAAAGCACAAGGCAATATTTTTGGTATTTTGGTTAGTAAAACAATATATACAAGACTAAACATGGGTGCTTGATGATTCCCTTGCAGATGAAGTGAGCATAACACCGAGAGCAGAGCTTTAAGATGAAACTCTTGATTGATGATTGATATGCAAATGAGGTATGATCTTAGGGTCAAAAATTGGGGTATGACAGGTAGATGAAAAAGGATGATGAAAATTACCAATTCTTGAACAAAACTTAGATCCACTTCAATAATCACCAACACAAATCTTGATCTCTCAACAATTGAAGAAAAAGAGTGAAATGAAAGGTGGCTTAGCTCAAAGTTTGTGAGGTTCAAGGTGTGACTCACAAACTTTATGAAAGAACAAAGAGCTTTGGTGAATTTGGTAGGGATGAGGAGAGAAATTGCAAGGGGTTTGTTGGCTCTCAAAGCTTGAGAAATGAGAGAGTAGAGGTCTCTATTTATAGAATTGGAGCAAGAGTAGTGGCAAAATAGTCTTTTTGTGTTTGGTAATTAATTTGTGGTTAATTGGTATTTAAGTGGAATTTAAATGGTAAAAAAATGGTAAAATGAGGTTTAAGTGGGTTTAATGAAGAGGTTAATTTTGATGAGGTGGAAAATTGATAAAATAACAAAAATGATCAAAGAAAAAGGTGCCAAAATGATGTCAAGCTTCCCTCCTTATATTTTTTTGAATTTCGCCCCAAGGAAATCTATTTCCCCAGGAGTGAAATCGATTTCACACTGTTCCAGAAGAAAATTTGGCGCAAAATACACTAGGGAAATCGATTTACCCAAGAGGGAAATCGATTTCATGCTGTCCAGAATGTGATTTTGTTGAAAATTGCTGCAGGGAAATCGATTTACCCAGTAGGGAAATCGATTTCATCAGTCCAAAATGTGGAAAATGCCTTGTTTATTGCATGTCTTGGCTTGGTATCTACAAAACAAAAGCCTACAAAGAAACAAAGCAATATTTTTGGTACTTGGGTTAGTATGATATGCATACAAGATAAACAATAATTGGTGCTTGATGGTCCCTCTTATTGATGAGGTGAGTGCAACACCACAAACAAAACTTCCAAGTGAAGCTCTTGATTAATGATTGGGATATGAATGATATAGGATCTTAGGGTCAAAAATTGGGGTATGACAGATGCCCCTATTTAAGTTTCTTCGATTTGGAGATACGATGATTGGAAATCTTCGTTTTGACGAAATCGAAGAGACTTAAATATATAAAACACAATTTTTGAACCTAAGATGCTATGCAATGTTTAATGAATGCATATGATGAGGATAAAACATGGCAACACCGGGGAGAAAAAAGGAACTCCACCGGGGAAAACAAATGTCTTGCTGGCATAACTCCACTGGGGAAGGCAAGACTTTGTTGGAGAGACGAAACTTTGGTGGGAAAAGAAACTTCTCTGGGGAAAACACTTCGCACCAGAGAGGTTAAAGCATTACCTTTCGCTGGAGGTGAGAATATGGGGTATCCTCTTTCACTGGGGATGAGAAAGTACGCATCTTGAGTCAGAATGCCAATCTTCCGTTAACAGAAAACACACCATCGTACCACCGATGATATGAAGAGATGTACCGCCGTACCACTGACGATAACACATACCAACGTTCCACTGGAGGTATTAAAGAGAAATTCATCGACTTACCACTGACGATGAAGAAATGTATCGCCGTACCACTGACGATAACATATACCAACGTTCCACTGAAGGCATGAAGAGATATACCACCGTACCACTGATGATATAAAAAGAGATAATTCGTCGATGTACCGCCGTACCACTGACGATAACACATACCAACGTTCCACTAAAGGCATGAAGAGATATACCATCGTACCACTGATGATATAAAAGGAGATAATTCATCGACGCACCACTGACGATGAAAGAGATATACCGCCGTACCACTGACGATAACACATACCAACGTTCCACTAAAGGCATGAAGAGATATACCACCGTACCACTGATGAAATGAAAAGAGATAATTCATCGACGTACCACTGACGATGAAAGAGATGTACCGCCGTACCACTGACGATAACACATACCAACGTTCCACTGAAGGCATGAAGAGATATACCACCGTACCACTGATGATATGAAAAGAGATAATTCATCGACATACCACTGACGATGAAAGAGATGTACCGCCGTACCAGTGACGATAACACATACCAACGTTCCACTGAAGGCATGAAGAGATATACCACCGTACCATTGATGATATGAAAAGAGATAATTCATCGACGTACCACTGACGAGGAAAGAGATGTACCACCGTACCACTGACGATAACACATACCAACGTTCCACTGAAGGCATGAAGAGATATACCACCGTACCACTGATGATATAAAAAGGGATAATTCATCGACGTACCACTGACGATGAAAGAGATGTACCGCCGTACCACTGACGATAACACATACCAACGTTCCACTGAAGGCATGAAGAGATATACCACCATACCACTGATGATATAAAAAGAGATAATTCATCAACGTACCACTGACGATGAAAGAGATGTACCGCCGTACCACTGACGATAACACATACCAACGTTCCACTGAAGGCATGAAGAGATATACCACCGTACCACTGATGATATAAAAAGAGATAATTCATCGACGTACCACTGACGATGAAAGAGATGTATCGCCGTACCATTGACGATAACACATACCAACGTTCCACTGAAGGTATGAAGAGATGCCCCTTTGTATCAATGACGGTGAAGAGCAATCAATAATAATTTTTTCAATGATTTGAGGATGCAAACACAAATGCATAATCTCAATATTCATCGTCCAACAACCAAAATTCAATCCATGACCAAATGGAAAGAAGCTGCCAAAAAGACTGGACCAAGTGAGGGAGAAACTCACTGGTCTTCTGTTCGTAGACATCTGAACAGAATAACTGAAACATATTATCCACCTAGAAACAAATTCAGTGGGGATTTTCAAGGAAAGTGAGCTTTTTCTACTTAAGACACTCTAAATGAAAGAGCAATCTGTTTGACAGTAAACTTCATGATAGCAAATGTGAATGTATGACTGTTTTTGATGCATGTTAATGATGCATATGCTGCCAAAACTTAGCACAAGAATTAACTCAAGAGATGGAGTACGAAAATAACATAATCAAGCATGTCTCAAGCTGAACACCAGAGCAGAAACTGCTATAACAATCTTTTGATGGCTTCAGAATAAATGCTACCCAATACTAGGGAACATTAGAGCTGAGAGAACAAAATAACCGAGTTCTACATCATCTTCGAACCAGGCCAAAAGTTCATTGAGTGGAATATATTCTTACTCTTTTGCATATGAATATATCAACATATCCATTCCTTGTAATGCACTCATGAATCAAAGTAAAACTTCCTTTTATATATTTCAAAAAAGGATTTTGTTGAGATCAATTTTCTTTTTGTTTCAAAAATTATTATCAACAATAAATGACATTTTGAGAGATACGAAAGAAATAAGATTGCCAATAAAGGGTAAAGGCTCAAACTTTTTTAATAGAATGGTAGCCTGCAAAAGGCAAGACCCCATGGATTATTACAAAGTTTGGAAAGTGGTAATTTTGTGGAAAAGGTACATTGAAATGTAATGACCCTATCCTCTCTCACAACTTGGAATTCCTGAGCAAAGGCTTCCGTTGAAATGTGTTAAACTTCTTTATGATAAACAGATGACTGCTGATGATCAAGTCTTGTCTGATGTAGTTACTTGCCATGAATCCCTAACTTTTGCCTGGACCGCCCTTTCGGGTTTTCAGTCCACCGGGTATTTTATTTTGTTTTATGTCTCTAATTTTTGCCTGGACCGCCCTTTCAGGTTTTCAATCCACCGAGATGCTCTTTTTTGCCTAAGCCGCCCTTTCGGGTTTTCAACTTAGCGAGCTGTTCTTTTATTATTTTTAGGCGAAGTATTTATTGACTACATTAGCATTCACGGGACGTGGGAGCTCTTCTCCATCCATAGTTGCAAGAATTAATGCACCGCCAGAGAAGGCTTTCTTAAAAACGTATGGTCCTTCAAAATTAGGAGTCCACTTGCCCCTTGAATCGGAGGTGAAAGACAAGATCCTTTTGAGCACGAAGTCGCCTTCTCTGAATACACGAGGTCGAACCTTCTTATCAAAAGCTTTCTTCATTCTTTTCTGGTACAACTGACCATGGCATAAAGCCGTCATTCTCTTTTCTTCTATCAAATTCAATTGATCAAACCTGCTCTGACACCACTCAGCCTCAAATAACTTGGTTTCCATTAAAACTCTCAGTGATGGAATCTCAACCTCAATAGGGAGCACTGCTTCCATACCGTAAACAAAAGAAAAGGGGGTTGCCCCGGTTGAAGTACAAACAGATGTACGGTACCCATGCAAAGCAAATGGGAGCATCTCATGCCAGTCCTTATACGTAACAACCATCTTTTGCAAAATCTTCTTAATATTCTTATTTGCGGCTTCAACAGCTCCATTCATCTTTGGCCTATAAGGCGAAGAGTTGTGATGTTCAATTTTAAAACTTTCACACAATTCTCTCATCATGCTGTTGTTCAGATTCGAGCCATTATCAGTAATGATCTTGCTTGGTACACCATATCGGCAGATGATGTTGTTCTTGATAAATCTAACCACAACTTGCTTTGTTACATTAGCATATGAAGCAGCTTCTACCCACTTGGTAAAATAATCAATTGCTACCAGGATGAATCGATGTCCATTCGAAGCCTTGGGTTCAATCATGCTAATCATATCAATACCCCACATAGAGAAAGGCCATGGAGACGAGATAACATTGAGAAGTGTCAGAGGCACATGAATCTTGTCAGCATACACTTGACACTTGTGACACTTCTTTACAAACTTGTAGCAATCAGATTCCATTGTCAGCCAATAGTAACCTGCTCTAACCATCTTTTTAGCCATCAAATATCCATTGGCATGAGTACCAAAAGAACCTTCATGGATTTCATGCATTAACATGTCTGCTTCGTGTCTATCCACGCATCTGAGCAAAACCATGTCATAATTCCTTTTATACAAAACATCAGCATTGATGAAGAAACTGCCAGCCAATCTCCTCAAAGTTTTCTTATCCTTATTTGATGCCCTAAGTGGGTACTCTTGAGTCCGAAGAAAATGCTTAATATCGAAATACCAAGGCTTTTCATCTGTTGATTCCTCAACTGCAAATACATGAGCTGGTCTATCAAGACGTCTGATTGTAATCTGAGGTTCCTCATTATGGAAGTTCACTTTGTACATGGAGGACAATGTGGCTAATGCATCAGCCATGTGATTCTCATCTCGAGGGATGTGGTGGAATTCAACTTTGTTAAAGAACGTCAACAGCCTTCTGGCGTAATCTTTGTAAGGGATCAAGCCAGGATGATGAGTTTCCCATTCTCCTTTAATCTGATTAATCACAAGCGCAAAATCTCCATAAACATCAAGAGTTACATGTGACTCAGCAATATTATTTGTGCAATCAAAACATATCCTTGCAGTGAAAGGTACATGTGACTCATGCGGAGTGACAATAATGGCGCCAATTCCATGGCCATGAACGTTAGAAGCTCAATAAAAAATTAAACCCCACTTGGATTCAGGATCTGTTCCTTCTTCTGGCAATGGTTCATCCCAATCTTGAGATCTCAAATACATTATATCTTCATCTGGGAAGTTCATTTTGATAGATTGATGATCATCAATTGGTTGGTGAGCGAGGTACTCCGCCAACACACTTCCTTTCACAGCTTTCTGAGCTCGATATTCAATATCATATTCTGATAACAACATTTGCCAGCGAGCGATCCTTCCAGTTAATGCAGGTTTTTCAAATATGTACTTAATTGGATCCATTTTGGAAATCAATAGGGTGGTGTGATTCAATATATACTGTCTCAGTCGGCGAGCAGCCCACACCAAAGCACAGCAAGTTTTCTCAAGCAGCGAGTATCTTGTTTCGCACTCGGTAAACTTTTTGCTAAGGTAGTATATTGCATACTCTTTTCGACCAGACTCGTCATGCTGACCCAACACACATCCCATTGAATTTTCAAGTACCGTGAGGTATATAATCAAAGGTCTTCCTTCAACTGGAGGGAGCAAAATGGGAGGTTCAAGCAGATATTCTTTGATGTTGTCAAAAGCTTTCTGACAATCTTCATTCCACACACATCCCTGATTTTTCTTTAACAACTTGAAGATTGGCTCACAAGTAGGGGTGGCAAAACGGGCCGCCCGCCCCGCCCGCCGCCCGCCTCGCCTTATGCCCGCCAAAAAACGAGCGGGGCGGGCATGCCCGCCAAGTAAAATGGGTATCAAAATCATGCCCGCTCCGCCAAGATGGCGGGTTGGCGGGCGGCGGGCTTACCCACCTATTTTTATTTATATTTTTTTAATAGATTAATATGCTTTTTTTACCTTTTAATTAAACTTTTCACTTATTTTTTAAAACAATTTTTTATAAAAGTAATTTTTTAACAAATTTACTCAAAAAATATTACATATATTTATGAATAAATGTATAAAATAAACCATCAAGAATTGCAATTACTAGAATTAACTAAAAAAATAGTGAGTTTTGGAGGAGGAGCGGGTTTTGGCGAGCGGCGGACTTTGGCGGGGCGGGTATGACGGGCGGCGGGTTTTGGCGGGGCGGGCTTTGGCGAGCGGCGAGCCTAGAATCCCAACCCAACCCGCCAATTTTTGGCGGGTGCGCGGGCGGCCCGGCGGGCCCCGGCCCGTTTTGCCACCCCTACTCACAAGTAGCACTCATATTGGAAATGAACCTGGAGATATAATTCAAACGTCCGAGGAAACCTCTCACTTGTTTCTCAGTCTTTGGTGCTGGCATTTCCTGAATTGCTTTAACTTTATCAGGATCTACTTCAATTCCTCTCTGACTGACAACGAAACCCAATAATTTTCCAGAACGGACTCCAAAAGTGCATTTGTTTGGATTTAGGCGGAGGCGATACTTTCTCAAACGCTGAAACAACTTTAAAAGATCCTCCATGTGCCCTTCCTCTGACTGGGACTTGGCAATCATGTCATCCACCTAAACCTCGATTTCTTTGTGCATCATATCATGGAAAAGAGTGGTCATGGCCCTCTGATATGTTGCGCCAACATTCTTCAACCCAAAAGGCATCACTTTGTAACAGAATGTCCCCCATGGCGTAATAAAGGTTGTCTTTTCCATGTCTTCAGGTGCCATCTTAATCTGGTTGTATCCTGAAAAACCATCCATAAAGGAGAAAACCTCAAATTTTGCCGTGCTATCTACCAACATATCAATGTGAGGTAGAGGAAAATCATCTTTCGGACTGGCTTTATTCAAATCTCTATAATCAACACACATACGAACTTTTCCGTCTTTCTTCGGAACAGGCACTATATTGGTAATCCATTGAGGATATACAGAAGTGACAAGGAAACCTGCGTCTATCTGCTTCAAGACCTCATTCTTAATCTTTTCCGCCATATCAGGATGACTTCTTCTTAGCTTTTGCTTGACAGGAGGGCATTTAGGTTTCAACGGCAAACGATGCTCCACAATATCTGTGTCCAACCCAGGCATGTCTTGGTAGGACCACGCAAAAAATGTCAACATACTCTTTAAGAAGCTCTACCATCCTCTTCTTAACATCTTGACCAAGCAGTGCCCCAATCTTGACTTCCTTCTTATCTTCTTCAGAACCCAAGTTGATGACTTCTAACGGCTCTTTATATGGCTGAATGGTGTCTTCCTCGTGCTCAAGCAGTCGGGAAATCTCATCAAGCATACATTCATCACTCTCTTCTTCCGCCTCATACACAGGACACTCGAAGTTAGGAGAGGGTGCATGGTCAT
Source organism: Vicia villosa (assembly GCF_029867415.1). NCBI lineage: Eukaryota > Viridiplantae > Streptophyta > Magnoliopsida > Fabales > Fabaceae > Vicia > Vicia villosa. The sequence goes on along the minus strand of NW_026705829.1, from coordinate 230,178 downwards.
TACTTTCAACGGTTTTATTGATTAATCTGCACAAGTGATTATTATTTCAGGAAAAGGAAAGATATATGCAAACATGTAATCGTGCAGATTATGGTAAATGAAAACATTTTTTAAGGTTTTTTGTGTTACCACTTTCCAGAAAAAGCAAAAAGATGAAAAAAAAGCATGTATATGCAGAAACAAAATGACTTTTATTGATGATTTTAATGTTTGAAACAAACAGAAAAAAGCCCCAACAAACTTCACTTTCATCTTGGGCAGAATGAAAGGATTTTGAAAAACATAAAAGCAAATTACTTTGAAGCATGAGTACACTCAGGAATGTCAATGGTGATCCAGTTCTTAATCATCTTTCCATGAGTCACAAAATTTGGCACTTCTGGCTCTGGTTCATCTTCAACAATAGCGTTCACTTCTGGAGAAGTCGGATGTAGAAACCCAGCGCTATGGAACATCTCCTGATAAGGACGAAAAGCAGATTCAGGCTTCATCACAGACTTGTCTAAGGCAGAAAATCCTAGACCAGCTCTATTCTTGTTCTCTTGCAGACTCACCACTTGTCCCCAGACTCCTGAATGTCCATTCTGAACTACCAGTTGAGCATCTTTGAAGGAGGCAATGGAAGCTTCATCCTTTTTGAACTTATCATTAACAGACAGGGCTTGGAATGCAGTTCCAATGACTACTTCATCAGCCTCTATGGTACGGAACGAAGAGAGATAACTAATCAGCAAAGCTTGTTCTCCATTCACAACAACCATCTTTCCATCTTTCACGAATTTCAACTTTTGGTGAAGAGTCGAAGTAACTGCCCCAGCCTCATGGATCCATGGGCGTCTCAATAAGCAACTGTATGCAGGGAAAATGTCCATCACTTGAAAAGTAATCTTGAAGACAAACGGTCCAATACCAATAGGCAAATCAACCTCTCCAACCACTGATTTCTTCGATCCATCAAAAGCCTTGACAATCACATTACTAAATCTCATTGGTGTGCCACCATAAGACAGCTTAGCAAGAGTGGATTTCGGCATGACATTCAGCGATGAACTAGTATCGATCAACACATTGGAAATTGAGTCCTCTTTGCAACTGATAGAGATGTGCAAAGCCAAATTATGATTTCTCCCTTCCTCAGGCAAATCTTCATCACTGAAGCTCAGATTGTTACATTCAGTGATATTACTCACAACCCCATTAAACTGATCCAGCGTCACATCATGATCCATAAAGGCTTGATCAAGTATTTTCATCAAAGAATCCCTATGAGCAGGAGAACTCGTCAGCAGCTCCATTATAGAGATCTTGTATGGAGTGCGATGCAACTGATCCACAATCTTATAATCACTCATCTTGATAAGCTTCAAAATCTCATCCATCTCCTTTCCTGAAGATGATCCAGCATTCACTTTTGTCGCATCATTATTGTTCACAGGCACTTGAGTAGGATTCCTCTGGACATCCACAACTGTTTGGGGTTGGGTAAAAACCCGTCCGCTTCTAGTCACTCTACTAACATCTGCTATATTCTCAACAGAAGACAGAGGCTTAATCTCAACTTCTTTTCCAGCTTCCAACATGGTGGCATTGTATCTGTAGGGTACAGCTTTGTCAGAACTATAAGGTACAGATCCAGGCAAACATATCACAAGATGTTCTACAGCAGCTTTGCCATAATAACCAATCTCTACACATTCCGGGATTTCAAAGTATGGTTCAATCACATTGACATCATTTTCATCTCTATCCCTCAGAATCTCGATGAGCCTTTGATCTATCATCTCTTGTAAATCTCTTCTCACAATATAACATCCTCGAGGATTGACTGAACAAATCCTACAAGCAGCATGATTATGCTCATAATGACTATATTCGCACAGAGTGGCATGCATCTCTACCAATGATCCTCTGATGTGTTCCACACGATAAATCTTATACTTCCCAGGGCATCCATACACCATATTCACAGCAGACGCTTCATGAGTCGGCAATGGATTGTTCTTCACATTAGGGCCAATATCACGGAAAGAAAGCATACCCGAACGGACCAATCTCTGAACTTCATTCTTCAGGGACCAACAGTTTTCCAAATCATGCCCAGGAGCATTATGATGAAAAGCACAAGTGGCATCAGCTTTGTACCACCAAGGGAGTTTCTCTGGAACAGGGGGTGGTGACCTTGGTTGAACCAACTTCTTATGAATTAGTGCAGGATACAGTTCAGTGTACATCATAGGGATAGGGTCAATATTAACTTGAGGATACGGATTCCGCCTTGCTGGTTGTTGATTAGCAGGAGCCACAGGCATTGGATTCACAACAGGAGTTACTGACGCCACTTGTTGAGACTGATTTCTGAATCGACTATTCTTCCCATGAGAAACAACATTAGCATCTGATTCCTTCTTCTTCTGGAATGAAGAACCATACTTCTTCGCACCACCAGACGAATTGTCATTCCGAACCAGATGACCTTCTCGCACAGCTTCTTCCAACCTGACACCCATACCTACCATTTCAGTGAAGTCTACAGGAGCACTTGCCATCATCTTCTCATAGTAAAACGGACCAAGAGTCTTAAGGAAAATCTTAGTTATCTCTTTTTCTTCCAACGGAGGAATCACTTGGGCGGCAACCTCAGGCCATCTCTGAGCATATTCCTTGAAGGATTCCTTCTCTTTCTGCATCATAGCTCGCAATTGATCTCTATCAGGAGCCATGTCCACATTATACTTATATTGCTTCACAAACGCTTCAGCCAAGTCATTAAAAGTGCGAATATGGGTGCTATCAAGGCCCATATACCACTTAGAAGCAGCTCCAGTCAAACTGTCTTGGAAATAGTGAATCAATAGACGTTGATCATCAGTGTGAGTGGACATCTTCCTTACATACATCACCAGATGTGCCTGAGGGCAGGAGTTTCCCTTATATTTCTCAAATTCAGGCAACTTGAACTTAGCAGGTACTTTCACATTGGGAACAAGGCAAAGATCATGCACATTCTTTCCAAACAGTTCTTTCCCACCCAAGGCTTTCATCTCTTTTTGCAGTTCTTCAAACTGATCTTGGAAACCATCAATTATGTCATGAATTTCACTTGGAGCAGCATCATAAATGAGCTCTGGGACAAAAGGACCAGTATGAACAATAGGAGATGTGTTGACCATAACAGGAGTCAACGGACGAGTCATCTCAGGAATAGACAAATAACCTTCAGGCATGCCCCAGGGATATCCATTAGGCATACGTTGCTGAGTAGCACTAACAGGAACAGTAGGAATTGTTGTAGCAGCAATTTCAGAAATCACAGTAGCTTGACCCTGAGCTTGGGCATTGGGAGAAGGAATCTGATTCTGATTCTGATTCTGAGCAGCCATCAATGTCTCAACCAGAGCAGTGAGACGATCCACACCAGATCTCAAAGTAACAACCTCTTCTCGTAGCTCACGATTCTCTTGTTCAAGACCTTCCATCTTCTTCTTGCAGTTAGCTCGAGTGTTATACCGGTGAGACAGCTTGATTCTGTATGAAGAACACTGAATAAGACCTCGGGAATACTCTCGGAAGCAAGACCAAAATGCAGAATGATGCATGAAATGCAATGCAAATGATTTTTATTTTTATTGGTTTTCAAGGAACTTTAAGACATTGATTGTAAACATTAGCAAAAACATAAAACATAACAATATTCTTCATTAATAATAGAAAAGCTTACAAAAGGATTCAAAGATCCAAAATTACAAAACAAAGGAAAAGCTAAAAACTAGAAGGGAACACTTCTGACGAAGATCCAACTCCTCTCTGCAGCTTCATACAGAGCTTCTCCAACTCATCTTCATAAAAGGCCTTCAAATGAGCATTCTCGACCATCAGCTTATCAGCAACTTCCTTCCATGCAACTGAATCTTCTTGTTGTCTCTTTCGCTTTTCTCCATGTTGTTGAAGCAACTCTTCTTGATGACGAATCTGATCATCCTTTTCCATCAACCAACCATCTTGGATATCAAGCATTTCATCTTTTTCTTTCAAATGTATCTTCAACTCTTTATTCTCAATTTCCGAAGCACGAAACTTCTTCTCCCAAGCATCTCTTTCCATTCTCATCTTAGCCACGAGCTCTAGATGCTCCTCATTACTTTCAACAGGAATAGTGGAAGACAAAGGTGGAGTAATGAGTAGAGAAGGCTCCTCAAGCAAATAAGGCATCTGAAAAGTGTGAGCTCTAGCTTGAACCCAATCAGTGTAGTCTTTGAGAGCGACACATTGTTTCGTCCCCAAATGTCTCTTCCTATCAACATGGTGCCAAGCACGCACAAACCGATTTCTCATATCCGAATTTCCATCTTGATTAAGATAGAAGATTCCTGACAGCAGAATACTAGCGGGTCGCTCCTTCATGGGATAGCAAAATTGACGCCTTGCAAGAATGGGGTTGTAGGTAATTCCTCCTTGTATACCAAGAAGAGGTACATTAGGGAATTCTCCACAACTATCAATAATCTCACCAATGTCATAAGCAGGATTGTACCAATGGATATTCCCATTAGTAAGAGGCATGATCTTCTGAGACCATGAGAGACCATCAGGATTGTTCAAGAAACTCTTAGTCTGAGGTAAGTGCGAAATAAACCACTTATAGAGCAAAGGAGTGCAACAGTTGATAAGTCCACCTTTCTTATCATTCCTATGGTGAATGGAATGATAAGTATCCTCAAGCAAAGTAGGAACGGGATTCCCAATCATGAAGATCCGAATAGAATTAACATCGACAAAATTGTCAATGTTGGGAAAGAGTATCAAACCATAGATGAGCAAGGCCAAAAATGTCTCAAAAGCAATCATACTTTCTTTACTAGCCAACATAGAAGCCTTTCAAATCAAGAACTTAGAAGTCAACCCCCAAATTCCTCCTTTTTTAGTCATGTTTGCTTTCACATCTGATATCTTCAACTGAAGGAGTTCTGCTATCTCATCAACTTGAGGCTCCTTCTCTAGACCACTAAACGGTATATCATTTGTAACCGGCAAACCAATCCAATAAGAATACCCTTCCAAAGTGGGCATAAGCTGATAATCAGGAAAGGTGAAACAATGATAAACGGGGTCATAAAACTGCACAAGAGTCTCAAGAATCCCTTTTTCCACTTTGGTCTTCAAGATAGAGATCAATTTCCCATAACGGTTTTTGAAGTTGTCGAGATTAGGAACCAAAGTTGCTAGCTCTTTCAATTCTTTTGCGCTTGAATTCCTGAAAGTGTTCTTCTTGATGCTTCTCTTTTGATCCATGGTACCTGTGATGTTTACAAAACATGTCTCTAAGTTCCTTGAAAACCATTTGTGAATGTCATTTTTATGAATGCATGAATGCATGGTTTATGCATCAACCACAATCAAGAGTACACAAAATCACAGCAAATCACACAAAATCACACAATCCAGGTTCTTAGGTTCGACGTCACGAGCATGGAGCCATGGGTCTACCCATCCCACAAGGCGTGATCTAAGGAGTTTTGTACCTGCCAATCGGGTTCTACAAAGGTTCCCAGAGTTTTCAATCTTCTATCGGATATTACCGGCACACACAATTGCTCATGGGCGCCAACAATATGCCTAAAAAGACCTCGTCTGAGCGTAGTATCGCATGACAACAAGCTCAAATTGGTACTTGATCTTGTTTCTGCACTACATCCTAAAAAGGCTTAGATTGGTTAAAAAGGTTCTAGGCCATTCAGATTCTACGGACACTCACTATTGAAAGTAATAGCGTTATCACGATGGTTCGTAACAACCTCTACTACCTTCCATGAGGCCTCCACTGATTGGGGTTCCACCATATGACGCTCATGGTAAGGATTGCTCCTAACATGCGACTATTGGTCTTACCACCTCCTATCTCAAGTTACTCACCAAAGTCCGGGTTAGAAATTTATCTCATCACAGAGGAACCATCGAGCACCAAAAAGAAAAAAAAAATAACCAAACAAAGCACACAATAATATATACAGATAAAAACACACAGATAAACAAAAATAGGCTTAACACACTTAAAACTGGATTCCCCAGTGAAGTCGCCATTTTTCTGTAGCGGGGAAAATCTGAGATCGAAGCCGTGGAATTGACTCGACTCAATATTCCGTTTGAAATCGCCACCGCGCTTTATTTTTTCAAAGGAAAAGGGAAAAGAACGAAAAACCCAAAGTTTGTTTTTAAAAACAAAAAGAGAGCTCAGGTTTGGGTGTTGATTATATGAGGGGAAGGTTTAAAGCACCCCTCATATCTGTGGTACTCCACAGGAACCTTTTTGAAAATCTGTGTCGTGTGTGCTAAAAACGGTTTGTTTTATTTTTAAAATAAGCTCGGCAAAGCGTTAAGCTTTGTGCCTACATACCTCCTCAATGCAATGGAGAAGTCAGAGCTAATGTAGTTCCGCTTAAAGGGAAAACATTTTAAAACGAATAAACACTTTATCGTCGTCGGAGAGAAATACTCAGCCATTGATCTTGAGCATGAGAACAAACGAGTTCTTTGCATCGCAAATGAAAGAAGGGCTCCAACTCAGATAAAAACAACGAGTATGCCACTAGCTCTCTCACGCGGAAAAGATCTCATTATATCAATCAATTTCAAAATCGTGGGGGTATAACTACTCGTTTCGACAATTAACGGTGTCTAAACTTTGAAGAAAAAGCCACGAAAGGCAAAAGATATTTTTTAAAGAAAAGGTTTTGAAAAGATTGCAAACATAAGAAGGTTTTTGAAAAAGGAAGAAGATTTTGAAAATTTAAGAATGGGAGGAGATGAAGAGGCTATCCTATTGCGTAAAATAAAAGCTAAGGAAAAGAATGGTCTAACCGAAATAAGAAGCCAACACTTGACATTATGAGTCAAGGTAGATTTCCCATCCTTTGGAATATCAATACTAAACCAACATTATCACTTGGGGGTCCAGATGAACTTATTATCTTTAGCACCACTTTGCATTAAGCACATTAAAATTCTGACGAAAATCGGGCAGAGTAACGGCTGTTTTCGGGTAAAATCCTTATCTCAATGACTTGGAATAAACCATCAAGGGCTTTCAAGGAAATACCTGCACGTACAAACAGACAACAATCCAATGCCAGACAGACATAATAACAACAGAGAACAATATCATAAGGGTCCAGAGGCACTAAGTCCATAAGTCCGAATCTCCAAAAATGCTAGGGATAGTAACCAATAGTCCGAAAGAGAGCCTTATGTGTTTTTTAGATTTTTGTTGTTTATTAGTGTTTTAGCATAAAAGTAAAGTATGGTCCAAGTGGACAAAGAGAAAATAGCGGAAACATAAACATAGCGTCCAAATGGACAAAGAAAAAAAATAGCGGAATATAAACGTCCAAATGGACAAAGAAAAAATAGCGGAATGTAAATATGATGAAATGATAAAATAAAGCGGTAAAGCGAGAAATATAAAGAGCAATATAATAAATTGCGGAAATTAAAGTTAGTTGTTAGATGTTAAAGATAACCATCTTAAAACTTGTCAAGTATGTTATCAAAGTTAGTAATGAAGATCGATGGTGAGTGAAGGATGTTCTCGGATTTAAATTCAATGGACATTTATCAGAAGCTTGATAAAATCATAGCGAATACACGATAAACCTCCATAAGTCTTAAATCAACCGCATACCATTCTCTTCCATATTTGATCTTTTTTATTCGGGACACGAAATATTGCACTATGTTAAGCAGATCGCCAAGTGATTTATGTAGAAATCACCCTACAACGAGGCCGGTCAAAACTTTATGTGCTAATGCATGCGAGAAGAACGATATGTAGATCGCTTTCCGAAAGCAATACCGCACGAAAAGAAAATAGGTAACGATCTAGTCTTTACTAAGAATCCATAAGAATTCTCAAAGTATTAAGACTTTCATCGATCAAAAGAAAAAAAAAGAGAAGAAGAAGATAAAATGCATAAAGTAAAATCAACTCACACTATCACTAATATCATTCATCTAATATTATGGATTTGGTCCTTTCAAACCTATCAACATCCTAGATCCAATGATATTAATGAAGTAGAGGAAGAAGAATAAATTTCATAAAAGATAATCAACTCACACTATCATTAATATCATTCATCTAATATTATGGATTTGGTTCTTTCAAACCTATCAACATCCTAGATCCAATGATATTAATGAAGTGGAGGAAGTAGGAAGCCAAAACAAGCATAAAAAAGGCAAAAAACCACATTCTGCCAGCAGGAAATCAATTTCATGCAGGGGGAAATCGATTTCCATAGTGCAGTTTTTCAAATCAGGCGCAGAAACAGAGTGGAAATCGATTTTTGCAAGGAGGAAATCGATTTCCTCTGTGCAATTTAAAAAAAAAACAGCATTAGAAGGCATAAAACTCAACTTGAGCAAACATACAAACACCTTATGATCATATATCCATTGGAGCACGAATTTTCCATCAAATCACCATCAAATAGCACCAATATAGCATCAAAGATGCATTGAACACAAGCAACAAAGAATCACATTATGGTAGATGACAAAGGATGATGAAAATTACCAATTCTTGAACAAAACTTAGATCCACTTCAATAATCACCAACACAAATCTTGATCTCTCAACAATTGAAGAAAAAGAGTGAAATGAAAGGTGGCTTAGCTCAAAGTTTGTGAGGTTCAAGGTGTGACTCACAAACTTTATGAAAGAACAAAGAGCTTTGGTGAATTTGGTAGGGATGAGGAGAGATATTGCAAGGGGTTTGTTGGCTCTCAAAGCTTAAGAAATGAGAGAGTAGAGGTCTCTATTTATAGAATTGGAGCAAGAGTAGTGGCAAAATAGTCTTTTTGTGTTTGGTAATTAATTTGTGGTTAATTGGTATTTAAGTGGAATTTAAATGGTAAAAAAATGGTAAAATGAGGTTTAAGTGGGTTTAATGAAGAGGTTAATTTTGATGAGGTGGAAAATTGATAAAATAACAAAAATGATCAAAGAAAAAGGTGCCAAAATGATGTCAAGCTTCCCTCCTTATATTTTTTTGAATTTCGCCCCAAGGAAATCGATTTCCCCAGGAGTGAAATCGATTTCACACTGTTCCAGAAGAAAATTTGTCGCAAAATACACTAGGGAAATCGATTTACCCAGGAGGGAAATCGATTTCATGCTGTCCAGAATGTGATTTTGTTGAAAATTGCTGCAGGGAAATCAATTTACCCAGTAGGGAAATCGATTTCATCAGTCCAAAATGTGGAAAATGCCTTGTTTATTGCATGTCTTGGCTTGGTACCAACAAAACAAAAGCCTACAAAGAAACAAAGCAATATTTTTGGTACTTGGGTTAGTAAGATATGCATACAAGATAAACAATCATTGGTGCTTGATGGTCCCTCTTATTGATGAGGTGAGTGCAACACCACAAACAAAACTTCCAAGTGAAGCTCTTGATTAATGATTGGGATATGAATGATATAGGATCTTAGGGTCAAAAATTGGGGTATGACACAATGCATATGTTTGTCTTGAGTTTTTTGGAAAACATTAAAATGGGAGATGTAAAAGCGTGATTTTTGGAAAAAGATGAAATATCAACTAAGCACTTTTGGTAAACTTTAAGGAGTCAGGATACCTTTTTAGTGACAGTATGCTTTCGACTAACCATGCTTCAGTTAGGACTTTCAAGGGTTGTAATGTGGCATGGTTCACGGTTTAAGAAACAAAGGATAAAGGCTCAAAATTTTATTTATACCCATCCCAATCTTCGTGACGTTCTTCGATCTTATGCTCAGTTAACTTTGCATTTCATAACTTTTGAAGTCGTATCTTTGACATTTGATGATGGTTTAAGTAATGGAAGTTTATTTGGACAGGCAGTCATTTTTTTTTGTTTTTGTAATTCTTTTCATTTTGAGGAGCATTTTTAGTGACCTCTTTTTGACTTTGTTATCCCTAACTTTTGCCTGAACTGTTTATTTTATTTTGAGATTACAGCCAGCGGGATTGTTTCGATTTTATATAAGTTTCCTTCATAGGTTTTGACTTAATAGCTTTTTCTTCTGATAGATGTTGACTGCCTGACTTAATGATTTCGGGAACCCATCATTATTTGTATGAAAGCGTACTGGCATGACTGAGTTAACTGAGAAACTACCCTGCCCCAGGTTATGGTCAAAGGTTTTAAATTGTTCAAGAAAGAAAACTCCTACTCCTTAGGCTCAAAGGGGTTGACGAGGGATTAACATCCTTATATCTCCACTGTTTAGGAATTGAAACAATGCCTGTACATCGTCAGCATAGTCTGTTCAAAAGCATACTGTATGAGGTTGCGGTATCGTTTTCTTCATCTTCCCTCAAAAGGCATACAACTATAGCAGGAGTAGAATATCACAAAACATATGCAAAGTAAAGATACAATTCAAGATGAGTGATAGCGAAATAATTTATTCAAGACAAACATATGCAATGCATTGATGATGATTATTAAAGAAAATAATGTCTATCATAAGTCGAATGTTTAAACAAACAGGAAAGAAATTGCAAATGAAAGTAAATCTAATGATCTAAAAGTCCATCTTTCAAGCCATCCACATCATCAGCAATCTTGTTGTGATTAGGCATGGGAGCAGTGATCACATTAGGGGTTGTAGGAGAGTCAAACTCAATTTCGCCTGCGTCGATCATGTCTTGGATCTTATTTTTCAACGGCCAACAATTCTCTATGTCATGTCCAGGACTATTAGAATGATATGCGCACCTCGCATTGGGTTTGTAGTTAGGAGCAGAGGTGTTAGGATTCTTAGGGGGATCCCTTAGGGTAACCAGGTTTGCCTTTAGCAGATGCTGTAAGGCTTGAGCTAACGGCATATTGATCTTGGTGAATTGACGCCTGGGTGTGTCTTGTTTGTTTTGACGATTTTGTTGAGGCGCCGGTGTGGAGCTCAGAACTACCCCAATAGATTGGTCATGGTTTCTCCTTTTCTGCCCATACACAGCATTGGAATCTGACTTCCCATTGAAATGATTCTTTGTGGCACCTGAGGATGTAGCCACTTGAATCTTACCACTTCGAATGCCACTCTCGACACGTTCCCCAATCAGTATGAGTTCCGTGAATCCAGATGAAAAACTTCCCAGCAAATGACTATAGAAAGGACCGGTCAGCGTACTCATGAACATATCGACCAATTCCCTGTCAGCCAACGAAGGTTGAACTCTGCCAGCCAAATCTCTCCATTCTTGAGCATACTCTTTGAAACTTTCATTAGAGCCCATAGACATGCTTTGTAGTTGCATGCGAGTTGGTGCGAGGTCGGAATTGTATTGGTATTGCTTATAGAAAGCAGCAACCAAATCTTCCCAGGTACGGATGTGGGTACTCTCCAGTTGATAGTACCATTCGAGTTGAGTTCCAGATAAGCTCTCTTGGAAAAAGTGGATCCATAGCTTCTTATCAGCAGTATGAGGTTGAATCTTCCTCACATATGATTTCAAATGCAGCTTGGGGCATGAAACTCCATCGTACTTGGCAAACGCAGGAGTCTTGAACTTGTGAGGGATAACAACTCCAGAGATTAGTCCTAGCTCTTCGAAATCCAGTCCAGGTATCTTCTGAATTTCCATGGCTTTCATACGCTCCTCCAGCAACTTGTATTTGTCATCAGGATGTTCATCCTCATGGTAATAGTCCCCTTCTTCTTCAGAGGGCTTGGCAGAATCATGGTTACTTTTTGCCTCAGTCTTGATACTAGCATCATCATCTTGCTCATCCCTGTCACTGTCTTCAGAGGCTTCGGCATCCCTGAGTTGCAAGTTCGGTCTAAGCTTTTTCACCTGAGTCTTCTTACCCTTTTTCTTCTTCTTTTTAGTCAGCATGGTTTTCATCTCTTCTTGCCCCTTGGACAAATTCAGAATCAAGGCTTGGAATTCAGCATTTTGAGCTTGGAGATCTTTAACTGATTGTTCGAGATTCATGATGCTGAAATAAACAGTGAGGAGGTGAGAAACCTGTGGTAGAAACCTGTGATGCGATGTTATGAATGCAGATGCAATGTTTTCAAGGATCTTTAAGGAATATAGTTAGCACATTTAGAGAATGATTTGGTCGCATATTTGTTTGAACAACTCTGACTCTTGTCTTTGAACGTCCTTCTTTGAGAATCAAGCTCACCATATCGAGTGGGTCAACGCCTCTGATTCGGGATACTTCTGAATTTGAAAGTATATGGCTAGAGGAAAATAAATCCTCTTGCCCCTTGATAGGCACTGTGTCTTTGAATTGGAAGGTATGTGGCCAGAGGAAAATAGATCCTCTTGCCCCTTGATTAGGAAACCAAACTTTGATAGAGGTACCTGAAATTGTGCGCCCTAAATCCCTAAGATCCTTGAAAGGGTTAGTTAAATCATGTTATGCTTATGATGTCATGATGTTATGCGAATGCAGTTCATTAGGCATAGTGTGAGATAGTAAGGGCAAACAAGTCTTTTAACAAAACCTGCAGGAAAGCAGAGGTTAGTAGCAAACACAAACAAGTCACACAAGTCACACAATTTCCTTAGGCTCGGCTTGCATGGAGTTTAGATCATGTGATATACCCTTCCCCATAGGTATTTCTAAGGATAAGGATGATATCAGCAACGGGTTCTATGGGTTATTCAGAATTGTCAGCCCTTCTAAAGCACCCTCGGACATGATGCATTTGCACCATGCAATGATACTTTGAGAGAGAACCTATCTGAATTGTAGCATCGGGTAGTGACTAGTTCTCAACATTTGTCAAGAGTAGTCCCCCAACTACGTTCCTAAAGGCCAAGATGGGTTAAAGGTAACTAAAGGTCCTTGAGCTCCGGCGCACCCACAGACACATACATAGACCTCCCTCATTTGAGAAAGGTGTGCATATAGCTATGGAGTCCTAGCTCAAGCGTGAACTTCATATTGACTCATCTCCCACATATGTGAAAGAGGTCGCCATGACTATGCCACTCCTATCTTAAGTGTACTTGAATCCGGGTGTAGGATTCTTCCTTCAGTTAATTCCCGAAACAGCCCTGAAAAATAAAGCAAGCAAAGCAAACAATATAAAACATTTAAGTGAATCCTAAACTTTTAAGGTAACCCCTATTTTATTCAAAAAAATCCCCAGCAGAGTCGCCAGTTCTGTAATACGGTGAATTGACTTTTTATCGAAATGTCGCGGTAAGCAAGATTCGCCACCGACTTTTATTTTATCCAATTTAATAGAAAGGCTAAAAGAACAGAAAAAAACCTTTAAAAGAAATTTTGAGTTCGGGGGGTAAGTTATACAAAGGGAAAGTGTAAGGCACCCTTTGCATCCATGCTTATCCATGGGCTCTTAATTGCTTTGCTCTTTTGAAAGAAATGTAGAAGAAGAGAATACGGACTTTAGCTCGTAAATGAGCGTAGCCATATTGAAGGTTTATGAAAAAAGTGTAGAAAAAGATTTTAGCCAGAGCAAGGCAATTAGGAGCAATTACCTGGTTAGATGAAAAATATTCTTTAGCCTTTTAGGGTGAAAGGGTCTATCCATGCCATAAGGGGCAGGAAGTCTTTCGTTTGGATGTTTACGGGTCATCGAATTATCGTTCGCCATAAGACTGTCCCATGCCATAGAGAGGCAGATAGTCTAAGGGAAGGATCAGAATAGCCTTCTTCGTTAGGCAACCAGAGGATACCTCAGCCCTTCGTAGGCAACTTCCGAGGGACGAGATCATATTTAGTGTATCGAAGGCAGCATCATTAGGGACTTATGATCTTTGAATTAGTCGAGGTAACATGGCTGAGGTATCCTCGTATTCGAGGGACATGACTATTCTGCAAAAAACACAAGGCAACAAGGCAACAGGCAACAGGCAACAAGAGAGGTTACCAAAAAAGGGTGCGTGGGTGCAACAATCATGTGATCAGATTTGATTATATTATCTTGTAATTAAGCGACTCTAATTCAGTTCAGAGTTACACTCCCTAAAATTACTAACCACATCAATTAATATGGGGAAGGGGAAAAAGAAACCAGCGGGGGAAAGGGAGAAAGAAGCCAGGGATCAATAATGCAATAGGTCTAAACAAGTAATAATTATAAAAAAAAGTGAATCAGGGTTTTAGGGTTACCGACTATTGAGCTTTGGCGGTTGGCTAACCCTGAAAGATTGGAAAAGGAAAAATAAACACGAAGGGGTGAGTGTATTATCAATTCAAATGATAATTAGGGTTAACCCTAATTTGATAAAGAAAACAAGATAAAATAGAATAGATATTTAAAATAAACATAAAATAGAACTTAGCTTTTGATTTGATCTGATGTGGTTTGTAGTCGGGAGTAGCCTCAAGGTTAACCCTGAAAAAATGGCAAAAGAGGTAAAATGCGTGAGTGCAAAATAGTCCATTGACTTTCGAGGTTTTATCCCTAATTACAATTCTATAATGCAAATAATTATTTAAAGAAAAATAAAGGAAAATAAAAATCGGGACTTAGCTTCGTGAAAGGCGTGGCGCGTAATCGGGAGGTATCTGTTGCTAACCCTGAAGCTACACAAAGAAAAGAGAAAAAATTTCAGTGCAGGAATGATCTCGCAAACCCTGACAAGTTAACTATGGTTAATAAAATAAATAAAAGCCAAATTAATTAATTATTGGTTTTCAACCTAATTAATTAAATCGGCATATGCAGCCCCTGGGAATCGAACCCCAGTCTGCTGGATAACCATCAATTTTCCACAACAATCTGCGCCACGTCATGATTCTTGTTAATGGTATACATCGTGATCAATATATTAATAAATCAATTAATTTAAAAAAATAAAAAAAAACACTTAGCGCGCACAGGGGGTCTTCTTCCTCCTCTGAACTTTTCTGAAACAGATGCTTTTCCCTACGGTTTTGTAAGCGTAGCTATAGGACCTGCCACTTATAAAATTCACAATACACCATATAAATCAATCATGCGGACATGGAACGACTGCAATTGACCTTCTGGATTCGATGGTAACACTCTCTAAGCCTGATTATGCCTATTTAGAAAAGCCCCAAATCGAAGCTTAACAAACCTAATAATGGCACCTGCTCCAATCTGTATCTAAAACTCAATTAAATCATCCAGAAACATCACACATGTCTTCACGGTCATGAATACATAACTTAAATATATTTATGACGTGCATATGATTGAAATCGAAACAAAGAAAAAAAAAGCAAACCGTGGTCCTTAGTGTAGCGGTTCTTGATGCTTTGCGGCTAGGGAATGATGTGGAATGCTTCAGAGAACGTCCAGGAACCCAACTGAAATCCTACAACACCTTGAATTGGCTTCAATTGTTGAAAATGAAACCGAATTTTCTTTGAGTTTTTGCGTTTTCGTCAGGGACCGGGTAGCTGCAATCCTTGTCCAAAAAAAGTCTCCCTCCATTACTTAACATTAGGTTTATATATATGCAGAATAAATTTAGGTTAACAATCCAATCAAATCATGTGCTTTGATGGTGAATATTTGATTGAAGTTCTTCAAATGGAATCCTTCTCTTTTGGTTCAAATCTCCTTTCCCACGTTTTGCTGCTCCTTCTCATTGATTTATTTTTATATTTTTTAATTGATTTAAATCTTAACCAACCAAATAAAATATATGACCTTTTATTACCAATTTATGATATTATTTGATTTAATTTGCATTTAAATTAACAAAAGCAAATAAAAATGAAATAAAATCAAGAAAAAATAATATTTGGGTTATGGGCCTCCTTGATAACTTGAACAACAAGATTGAACCTTAAAAGCTTGGGCCTATTTGCAAAAGATTCATTTTTGAAGCCTTTTTGTTTCACATTTTTCTCTTGAAATTGTCCACCCTTGACAAGGCATCTCTCCCTCATTTTTTGAGATATGGAGGAGTTCTTGGACTTTTTGGAAACCTTGAAGAGTCCTCTAGCCACTGTTTTTGGTCCCATGTCAAAATGATTTTCCATGCTCCTTGTATGTTCTTTTTGAAAAAAATGCCTTTTGGTTGACTTTTGAAAAGGACCTATAATGTTTTGATCCATATCTCTCAAATGAAGCATTTTTAGACTTGGCTTGTGAGACACAAAATTGTAAAGAATCCAATTTCCTTCAAAATGAGATTTGAATGGAAAATTTCTGATGTTCCATGTAGGAGTTATGGTTGGTCAAAGTTCAGTTGAATTTCTCCAATGACAACCCTAATTTAGAAACTTTTGGAATTGTTGATTTCTGATATTCCCTTGATGAACCATGATCAATTCTTGATCAAATGGTGAATGATACTTCAATATGAGGATGTTGACAAAAAATCAGGAGTTTTGACTGTACTTTGACCACAGTTGACTTTTAGGTCAAATCAGTCGACTATTAACTTTCTGAGCAATTGAGTGATCAGTCTTTTGAATTGAGACCTGAAATTTGTCATGGAGGTAGTGTGGGGTATCATAGACCATATGGGATGCCTTGGAGCCTTTGGTTCATTGATTTTCCTTCAGAGCGACAAAACCCTAATTCTTTGAGTCTTGTTTAGGAGAGGGTGTCTTTGAGCTTTATACCTTGATTTGAATTTGAATAAGAGAAATAGTATGGGCAAATTTTGGGGTATGACAGAAGTATTTTACACAATTGAAACCCTAATTTATAGATGGTCGCACGCCTATCTTATTGTCCATAACACAGACGGTATGGGACATCAGGACAGCTTCACTATAGGACAAAACAGAAACCCTAATTTTCAAAAAATTAGGGTTTCCAGGATTGCGCCAAACCAAATGGCGCATAGTTGCATTTGTTTTCCAGAAAGTCACCACCTCGTTTGGCGCATATGTATTAATTTTTAAGGAATGCGCCATTTCATTTGGCGTTTTGGTAGATGTGCCACTTGGGGGTCCCCACCTGGTCCCCACGCGTCTTAATAATTCCTGTGTGTTGCATGCGTCTAAAACGATTCCAGCAAGTTCGCATGCGTCTGAAACGATTCCTGAAACGATTCCTCCTATTATTGCATGCATGCAACCCTATACTGTCACATACTTCTACTCTGCATGCATGTCACCATGTCCTGTCACCGAAAGCTATGTTCCATGCATGCCAACCAATTATGCACAAGCAACACCTAACACAATTGAATGTGTTGACATGTCCAACATGCAACATGTTACCGTTTCAGACTTCTCACTATATATACTAGCTTGACCTCTGCAGATTTATCATCACCATCACTCATTTACTCTCACCATAATCGTTTTGTTTTCAAACTCCAGATTTCCAGTCTGCAAGCATGTCTCTCTTAACCATGGGTGATGCCCACCGAGGAACCATGGAAAACATCGCAGCATTTGTAAGTATTTTACTTATAGTTACAAGCCTATTATGTTATAACTGCATATTAATACCTACATAATTATTTTCAGGACGCTTCCCGATTCCGCACACGTAGTCACCATATCGTCGCTCTAGATGAACGCATAAAACCATACTTACGATTTGCTAGTTTCGAGCCCATTAGCAGCATCGCAGAGTCTTCCGTAGATCACAAATTTGTTCTGGCCTTGTTAGAACGTTGGAGGCTGGACCCCCACACATTCCATCTTCCAACAGGGGAGTGCACCATAACCCTGGAGGATGTACCTTGGTTCTGACCTTGTTGTGTAATGCAAGCCAATTCCCTTTGCCAGCAGGCATTGGGTATAGATCTGATAGATGGAGAAACAGGTGCTAGGGGACAGGGTGTAAACCTTAAGAGGTTAAAGCTATATTATTCAACATTTCAATTGAACAACGATTCTTCCCAAGAAACGATACTCCAGAAAACCAGGTGTTACCTAATCTTACTCTTTGGAAACGTTTTGTTTCCAGATAGTACCGGCAACACAGTAAATTTTATGTATTTACGTTTGTTAATGGATTTTAATATAGTAGGTCAATATAGTTAGGGGTCTGCTGTCCTGGCTACGTTGTACCAATCCCTTTGCAAGAATGCAAAAAACGATTCTTGTACATTCTATGAATGCGCCCTGTTGGTCTAAGTTTGGGGGTGGTGGAGAATGCCTATAATGGCCCCAATTAACAGAACCAACTGGACCTTCCCATATGCAATGAGGTAACTTTTTAATTCATATTTTTAATGCAAAATAAATTGATTATGATTTACTTTAACTGACACATTTAAATTGCGTTTTAGATTTTGCGTGAAAAAGATGGACTTCACGAAAAATCCGCGGTCAAATATCACGATGTACCGCCAGCTGATTGATCACTTACGACCCGAGGATGTATCATCTCTAATCTTTTCCTCTTTTATAAGTGTCTTTTTTATAAATATTTGACCGAAATAATGTATAACTCTTATGCATGCAGTTTATCTGGAGACCGTATCTGGAATACGACCATGAGCCAAGAGGTGCAGATGCAGCTATTTGGACTGCAAAAACTTTCCTGGTTAGGTACAATATCATCGAGATGCATCATAGTGACCGGGTTAAACTCCAGTTCGGAATGCATCAAGGTATACCTGATCCTCTAGTTGACTTGGGAGTATGGCACCTTAAACGAGTAAACCATCAGTGGAATCATCAAAATTGGAAGGATTTCGCACCCGAATGGCGCCAGATGTGGAAAAAACGTCGCCAATATGTCCTCAACTTCCTCGTGAGTGATCGTGAGATAAAATAGTCCGCATAGGACATGAGTTGGTACCGTACCGTTACCACCCCTAATTTATTTGTTGCAAATCCGTTCTACTTGATAGACCCCCGTGTTCACAACTATATCCTACCACAACAACAACTTGAACAGGAACAACAACAACAACAACGAGAACAACAACAAAGAGAACAACAACAACGAGAACAAGAAGAACAATATCAGTACACCCAGCCACAACCAAATTTGTTCCAAACTCCGTACCATTCCAAACGCAACAACCGCCAACAAAATCTCTTCCAAACACAGTCCTAACCAATCGATCGAGATGAGAGCCAACACCAGCACACAAGCCAATACCAGACCCATTCACAACCACTTAGCTTTGCAGGGTACACAAGGTTGTTCGGCCAAAACATTGAGCCTGGTTCTTCAAGCCTCCATCTAAGTCCTGACAATGGTCCACATGCTGGATCATCTCACCACGGCACATCCTTTGGATTTGCAACACCGTCCAATCAATTTGGGCTTTATCAACGTAGTACAAGTGCTGCTGGGTGTTACTTTCCGGAAGTCGTATCCCAACCTACTCCCCCACCACCATTTAGCATTTTTGAGGGCTTGGGTAACCGAATTTACGACAGTCGGTTTCCGGGAAATTATGGTGGCGCTGATGAATTCATTGACAACGACCATCGGAACAACACACTTCCAGGCCCAGCTACAGAATCACAACAAGAACCACGAAGGGGTAGGGGTGGTCCTAGGGTTCACGGCGACGTCAACGATCGTCCTCGACGTGTGATAACAAGACCTCAATGCGGAACAGATGGTTATCTTGGCGATGGAAGAAATTAGGCATTTTGTTAGGTTTTCGATAATCAGTTTTTTTCGTTGTATCCAAACCCTTAAAGTAATAAAATTTGTTATTTCCGATTTTTTTATATATACCCGTTGTTTCGATTTCTATTATCGGCTGTCAAAATAGGTGTTTCTAAATATTACCGGATGTCAAAATAGGTGTTAATTAAAAAAATAATAATAAAAAATGCCCTTTGCCTTATGCGCCATTTGGAATGGCTTAAAGAAAAAAAATAAACCTAATGTGCCATTTCATTTGGTGCAAACTTTAGTTCAATTAGGGGAAGCCAAATGAAATGGCGTATACACCTATAATTCCTTCTATTGCGCCATTTCATTGGCGCATTACACTATACGTTATTCCAAACCTAGACAGTTTGGTAAATACACTGAAAATATGGTTTTTTTTTGTATTTTTTTTTAAAACATGGTTATTTAAATTTTTTTTTCGAATGACGTTACATAAATTTATATATACCCGGTTCCAGAAAATATTAATTAAATATCAATGGTCGAGTGGGGGATAACTTGTTTTATTTTCCATGGTGCAATGGTTCAATTCTCATAGCCTTCAATTTCTTTTTTATACTTTTGACACTACTTAAAAAAACTAGAAGAAGTATTACATATTGTAGCAACCTGCGCTAAAAATTAAATTTAGAGTCGCCACCTATTCTACCAGGGCGAATAGGAAACCCTACGCAGTTAAGAGAATTTCGGGTAAGTTATTATATTCAGGTCAAGGGAAGGTGTTAGGCACCCTTAACCCTTTCCTAAGGTTTTGAATTTAAAGGCGAAGGTTTATGGCTAAATATTAAGGTTTAATAGCTAAAGAAGTGAATAGGGCGAAAAGTGAGATTTGAACGAATTGAGGTTTTGGGGAAGGGGACTCGCCTTGGTTATCCAAGTGCCTACGTACCTCCTTATGGAGGATCAGAGTCTACGTAGTTCGGGAGCAGGGTTGTACGCCTTAGAATTAGATATGAAGTTGTTTGAAGGTATTTTGAGTTACCTTATCGAAGTTATGAAAATCCGCAGTTTGCAAGGTATTTTGAATTACCTTATAGCAGTGATGAAAATTCGTAGTTTGAAGATGAAAGAGTGTTTTAAGATTTGGCGTACAACCCTGATTTAATTTGTTCTATTAATCTCAATGATCAATAGGTTTGATCACCATAATTAACAGATTTATAAAGGATTGCTAACAATTCTAATCGATAGATTCGATTATCACTAATAGCAAATAAGTGTATTTTAAATAAATTAATTGTTTTGGAAATTGATTATCGTTAGTTATCACAATCAATAGATTTGATTAAAACCACTAACGAATTAAAAGAGATTGCTAATCATCATAACCAATAGAATGGTTAAAACCTTTTAGCAAAATAAATGTATTTTAAATAAATGATTTGAATTTAATTAATTAAACAATTGATTATTACCCACCGCGATCAATTAATTTAATCGAAGCGAATAAAATTCTAAGATTGTTTGGCTAAAACCTGAGTTGGTTAGAAAACCCTAATCCTAATACTTTGGCCAATGGCCAGTGGTATTGAGCAAACCCTAATACCTTGATCACACACTCCTAGGGTTTTTTATGATCCTTACCATTAAAGTTGATTAAATTAATTAAATCGAATAATCGAAATAATCGGGAAAATAATTCTAAATAATTATAGCCCTAACCCTAATTCATGTTCTAATCCTAATTAAATAAATTAACTAAATCTAAACATAACTAATTATTAATCTAAATAATTAACTAATGAAATATATATAGAAAAACCTGGCAGTAATCCTGTGTGGCTGAGATCTTGAAGGAGCATGATGAGCAGCATTCTGTGGAGCGTTAGATCTGATCTGGGCAGGATCTGATGGTTGATCCTTGCAGGCGCATGATGAGCCAGCGTAGGTTCTACGCGTCAGATTTGAAAACAAACTACACCACACAATTTCTTAAAAAATATAGTGTGGAGGGTGAGGGTCGAACCCAGTCCCTCACACTGAATGCCAATGTTCCCTTTGCCAATTGAACCGTATCTCTTCGCTGTTAATATTATGGCTAGCGATAAACAAATAAAACGAACAAAGCAAACAAAGCAGTTAAACCGTGGGTCCCAGAGGCGTTGACGAACCAATCAGAAGTAGAGAGGATCAATCATGTTTGATTGGCCAATCGTTTTTCTTGGACGTGCCACGCCAGCTTTGACCGGTCCCTGGTTAATCAAGCCACCGTCGACGGTGGATCTCTCCTTCTTCTCCGACGAGGAGAATCTTGGATCCTACAAATGACCAGCATGTCGAACAAAAAGAAACCCTACCCCCCCTAAATTTGGTGCTGCGATCTCAGTGGTGATGTTAGTTTTGACTGAAAGTGGCTGGAACTATGAATACGAAGCAAGAGGTGCTCCTTACCCTAACAATGGTAAGTCGCGATCCAAGCTCTCAAACACCCATGTAATGCATCAAAAATATCTCATATGTATCCCTGAACATGACTATGTGCAGAAAACGAATTTTTAACGTACGAATTAAATGATTCGAACATTGAAATTATTTACCTCCGGCAAGGACAAATTGTAGGGTTCTGGGTAGTTGCAAGCGTGAGTAACTATTGGCCTTGGTCCCTGCAGTTCTTAGGAGCACGAAGAAGTCTTTAGAAACTCTTGAGAGAGCCTGCAACGTTAAATTCGATGATGTAACTTTGTTCTTGAAATTTTGAAGTGTAAACCCTAAGTTCTATGACTGCCCCTTCGCCCCCCTCTGCATTGGTTCCAGATCTCCTTATATAGCCAAGTGATTTAGGGTTATAGAATTGGAAAGAATCAAAGATATTCACTTAAACATATTTGATTGAAAATCTCATGTAAAAGCTTCTATTTTTGTTCAATCTCATCCAATCATCCTTAGCACGAAATTTTCATGATATATTTGATATTTGGATCATTGAAACTTGGTTGGAAAATAAATCCTTGATTTGAAACTATTTATTTCATATTTATATGATTTATTATTGTTTAAACGAATAAAAATTCAAGTAAATAAAAATAAATAAAATAAAAATAAAATAAAAGGTTTAAGAGTCCTTTTATGGGCCATGGTCACGTTTGGAGTGGAGATCTTAGGCCCATTAACCAAAAAACCCAAAATTATTCTCTTAGGGTTTCATGTCTTTCTTGAAATTTAGCCAACTTGTACACCTTGTATCTCTCTCAATTTTGATTCTATAGAGGTGTTTTAGGACTTTTTAGAAAGCTTGAAGAGTCCTCTAAACACTCCTTTTAGTTTCATATCCACTGAAGTTTTTATGCTCATGTTATGGGCTTTTGAAAAAGATGACTTTTGATTGACTTTTAAAAGGACCTATAATGTCTTGACTTGTATCTCTTGAATGAAGCATTTCTGGACTTGGCATGTGAGAGACAAAGTTGTAGAGAATCCAATCTCCTTCAGAATAGGCTTTGAGTGGACAATTTTTGATACTCCATGTGAAAGTTATGGCCAGTCAAAGTACAGTTGACTTTTTACTTAAAAAACCCTAATTTGAACCTTTTGACTTTGTTCATTTCTGAGTTTTTATTAATGAATCATGATAAAATTTTGATCAAATGATGAATATAACCTCAAATACTTGATGTTGACCAAAAGTCAGGAGTTTTGACTGTACTTTGACCATAGTTGACTTTTAGGTCAAACTAGTCGATTGTGGATCACCTGAGCATTTGAATGAGCAATCCTTGGAATTGAAGCTTGACTTTTGACATGGAGATACCTTGAACCCTAATAAACCATATGAAATCCATTGGAACCCTTGATACATCTTTTGTCCTTAGCAAATCCAAAACCCTAATCTTGAAGACCCTTTGATGAGGAGAGAGTGACTTGAGTTTAACCATTGAGCCTTGAACCCTTAAAGATGAAATGAGATGGGAAAATTTTGGGGTATAACACATATACCTCATCCAAGTGTTCAACTCACGACCTATTTGCAAAACTAAGTATCGCTGCCGCTGGGACAATGTGGCAAGACTAATTAAAAATTTAACATATTATATATATATATATATATATATATATATATATATATATATATAATATCTAATCATATTACTAAAGCCCATCCCCAAAAATTTTTTAGCCCGCATTTTTTTGAGGCCCTGGGATGTGGGCATGGTTTCCTTGGCCCATGGTCGACACTGCTCTTGTTATTGGGGTATTGTCCTAGCCATGGAGAGCAGTGGCGATATTCGTACAAGATGAAGTTACTTCAAGTGAAAACAATTGATGATAATTTATGTTACATGTGATCAAAGAAGAATAACGACCTATAACTACCTAACTAACACTTAGTTATAGGTGTTGTAAAGTAGTTAGAGATTAGATCACCATGTACGTGTAATACGGTGAACTGACTTTTAAAGAAAATGTTGCGGATAGCAAGAGTCGCCACCGACTTTTATTTTATCCAATTTATAGAAAGGCTAAAAGAACAGAAAAAGACCTTTTTTAAAAAGATTTGAGTTCGGGGGGTAAGTTATACAAAGGGAAGGTGTAAGGCACCCTTCGCATCCATGGTTTTTCATGGGCTCTTAATTGCTTGGCTCACTTTGTTTTCAAAATGTTTGAATTGTTGGAAAAGTAGGGTGTGAATAGAAATTTTGTATGAGAACTTTAGCTTGTAAATAAGCGTAGTCTTTTGAAAAGTATTTGAAAATTAGTGGGAAAAAGAATTTGAATTTGAATTTGAATTTGAAAAAGAGCAAGCAATTAGTAACAACTACCCTAAGTTTTAAAATTCGTTCTTTTAGCATTTCAGGGAGAAAGGGTCTATCCATACCATAAGAGGACAGGAAGTCTTTCAATTGGATGTTTGAAGGGTCATCGAGATATCGTTCGCCATAAGACTGTCCCTTGCCATAAAGAGGGCAGGTAGTCTAAGGGAAGGATATAATAGTCATTCTGTTTAGGCATCATGCGAGGATACCTTAGCAATTGGGACGATCATCTTTTACCGAGGCACCTTCGAGGGACAAAATTGATGATATCACTGAATAAGGCAACCTTTGCTTTAGGTATCCTCGGAATCGAGGGACTTGACTATTTAGTACAATTAAAGGCAACAGGCAACAATAAGGCAACAATATAAGGCAACAAGAGGGATTACCCTAAAGGTGCGTGTGTGGCACAATCACGTGGTTAACTTCGATGATATTTATCTTGTAATTAGTGATCTAAGTTATTTAGCAGGCTTGCACTCCCTAGGATTACTAACCATGGCAGAAAATAAAACAGTTAAAATCCTACGCTATTACTATAAACACCTACGGGGATGGGGAATTACAATAAAAACCTGTAGCGAAATGCAGAAATTAAAAGGCGGAAAGTAAAGGCAGAAAATAAGAGGGATCAATAATCAACATAAACATCTTCGAATGCCTTGATATTCCTCAAACCCTTGATCAATTCTCAAAGGAAAATAAATAAGGGAGAACAATGATTAGTAATCATGATGAAAATAGTCGACCAAAATAAAATCAGGGTTTACAAATATTAAAATAGTTAATTAGCCAAAAATTTAATTATTATCCTAAAATAACTACTAACTTAAAAATCTTAACTAATTATTTAACCTAATTAATTTAATAATAAAACTAATCATAATTAATTTAAAATTATTAATTAAATTAATGAAAATCATTTTTTAAATTTATAAAGGAAGGAGGTTGAAATCCAAAAGAATTAGCAAAAAACTAAGCCAAAGAAATAAAGAAAAGATTTATGTAATAATAAGAAGAAGAATTAAGGGAACTTAGCTTTTTGACTTGAACGCGTGTGGCTGAAGGTGTAACACCCTAAATCTACCCAATGAATATTTAATAAAATCAGAGTGCGGAAATTCAACATACAATTGGGATGTCACATTCAACGTAAAATAACAAACAACTAAATCACATATATCATAGATACATAGCACATAACTCGGATGAACCGATAAAACTTGTTTACTCTTTTAAAAATACAAAACAACTTTTATTAATAATAATAATAATATCAATTACTCAACTTCACTTCGCATAGTATTTTTATTAAACTAGAACAACTTCCCCAACATCATATTACTTCATAAATTCCACTTAAAAGTTCACAACTTATAGTTATAACAACAATTAAAAGACAATCGTTCATCCCCCGAGTGCTACGTATCAGAGCAAGACTCAACTCGAACTAACAGTAACTAAAGACTTCATAAAGTCACTTCAAACTTCCACCGCTATCTTGAGTACCTGTCCATTTCCCATGGAAGGGAAACATCATTCAGAAGGGTGAGATATCCAACAATATAAACAAGCGTATGATAAATAATATATTAAGATTAGATCATACAATTTCACCACTTCAGACTTATTCAAACAACAGTTATAATAACAAATAGCAACAACAGTTATAATAATTATTTACCAACAACAAGTATAATAACAATTATCAGCAACAAGTATAATAACAACAACTTATAACAACAACAACAACCACGTAATAACAACAACGTAATAACAACAACAACGTAATAACAACAACAACGTAATAACAACAACAATGTAATAACAACAACAACTTCAAATGCGACTCAACTGTGCAAATGCATGTGGTGCCATTGGAGCAGAACTCCCAACTTAAACATATGCCAGGTTATCGAGGCATTTCAACTTAAACAGGTGCCACCAAGGCCAACTTAAACAGGTGCCGTCAAGGCCAACTTAAACAGGTGCCGTCAAGGCCAACTTAAACATTTTGCCAATCCAGGCCAACGTAATATGCAAATGTATGCATGCAACAATAACAACAACTACAACGTCACAACACAACAATGCAACAACAACCAACTTAATCAACCTTGGTCATAAGACCTGCAACTTAATCAACGCATCATCAATAACTTAAACAATATTGGTCATAAGACCTGCAACTTAATCAACGTATCAACAACAACCAGAACAACAGCAACGAAAACAACAACTTAAACATGCATCAATTGCATCAACTTAATCATAACAAAACAGCCCCTAAACATCTAGGTACTAATTCTTCAATTTATTAATTAATCTACTACCAACAATTCTTATCATTCTAATTCCAATTCTACTATTCGTTAATTCTATTATTAATTCCAATTATGCTACTAATTCAGCCTGCTACATATATCATCGTTATTACTACTGTTATTTCTCCTTCACACCAATTCCATCTTCATACAACTTAATCCATTAACTACATATCTCATCACTAAGAATCATCACTATAATCTACTAATTAAATTAATCAATTCCAACGGTATAATATTCTAATTAATTTAAACCAATTTCTTCACTAATAATAATTATAATTCTTCTCAAGTTAATCCTACTAAGGCTTGATCCCAACAACCAACATAAAACATCAACAGCCAGAAATCAAAACATATTTCTAAAACTCGTATAGCACGCGCCGCGAACACCACAAAAACCTTCAGTTTGCGCCACGTCCAAACCTTGGCGCTTACCTGCGCTGACAGCATCTTCCAACAAAATTAAAACTCAATTTTCTTCCTTCGATTCCAGTACAATTCAATTTTGACCATCACAGGAACATAGCAATATTATAGTTATACTCCACCAACATCTAGCAATTTTCTACAACTAATTCCTCAATAATAATAATTATAAACTCTAGGTTAATTTCCCACAACCATTGATTGAACTTTTATAAACTTATTCACCGACGTCATTCAATTTCAACATTCAACAATACAATCACAACACACAAAACAGAGGCAATCATACAACCATAACCCCCACATATCATTCATCATAACCCCGTTTATAGAGCTAGAACCCCACCCTTACCTTGGATATGAGATTGCTCTACTCTCCCGGTTGCCATAGCTTATGCCGCCGCTTTCAACTTTTCTCCGAAAATCTTTTCTAACAACATGCAGAGACGCACCAAAAACCTGTTCGGAAATCGCTTTGTCAGACGGACTTAAAATCATCAAAACGAACATCGCTCCGGGCAGAAGTTACCTCTACGAGTCTGAAACATTGTGTCCAAGAACCGCGACGATCCAACGGTTGGATTGGGAGAAACGTCCGTTTTACTAAGGTGTCTCACTGCAGAAACTTGCTGCGAAAATTGGACTTCCTCTAGCTTTTCTCTTCCGCCATGGCTCTCTTCTTCACCTCTCCTCTTTCTCCAACTTTTCTTCTTTCTCCACGTCTACTGAGACCTAACTTCTCTTCTTATTTCCTTTATTTTATTATAATTATTATTATAATTATAATCTTCATTTGGGCTTACTAATTAACACCTCCATGACTACTATCACCAACGCAACGTCTAAGCCCACTTAAATAAAACACTCTCATAATCCATAATATTAATTCTATTATTATTTCTCTCCACCAAATTGACTAACTACTGACTATAAAATAAATCGTCCGAACCACCAACTCAACATATTCAATATCATTCTCTACGGCTTAAATCAACTTAAATTAATAATATTCCATTATAGTAATATTATCTCTAATATTATTCTCCGAATAAACTGACTAATTTATCGATCATTAATTTATCCGCCCAACACAACGTATAATTCCAATTACGCCTCTTATAATAATGCCAATAATTCTAACTTCGACTAATTCCAACAAATAATTTCTTTATACAATTTAATTAAATAAATAACTAAATTCCGGGTGTTACAACTCTCCCCCACTTAGAATATTTTCGTCCTCGAAAATTCTATCCACCAACTCCAACCTCAACTTAATTCCACATTATCATTTTGTCAGGTCACTCCCATAATAACCTCAAAGTAACCAATTTAATCAACTTCGTGATATCTCAGGATATCACTCGCCACCTACGGTAACTAACAACAACATTACTGCAACAGCGAATAAATTATTATAATACTAATATGACAACATAACTTGACCGATAACCACTCAACTCATCATTGACCAATGACTTACAAGAAATCATATTTCAATCAGCACTATTTACAAGGAAACACAACACTCTGGCACATCACGCTTCAGCTGCGCAACTCTGATCATCCATCTTAATTCACCGTCCTCATTAGAGTTTCTATCAACTTATAATTTACAAGCTTTACCCGAGCCTCAGTTTTTTTTCCTCAACATTAACCGCTTTCTGCATCATCGAGATAGTTAAATAAGTCTATAACATCCAATACAATTCCGTCTACTATCAACAAGAGATTAAGGGTGATCAAGTCCTTAATTTGTCAATAAATATCCGACAATTGTAATGGAGTATAACCATTATTACCAACAACAAAATGTTCCTTCAGAAATTGCACTTACACCACCAAAAGCATCATAGTTCAACATCTGCAAAACCATCTGAATCCTCTAACACTGACGTCTTACGACTTCATACTACCACACGCCTTGTGATACTATCAGAACAAAATTCCCTTGTGCTATCATCATCAGCACTCCTCATTCTTGAAGTTATGCTCTTCGTACTTCTAACAACTGTAACAACTCTTATAATTACTTACTAACAATCCATAACAAGATCTACAATAATCATACACTTAATCATTGTCCCTTTGTCAACAGTTGACACGATATTTTCTCAAACAGACAATTTCATTTCTTTCCAACATAATCCTGCCACCAATAAATTTGTTACAGATGCTGCCACTATTTTTATAAGAAAATTTATCTTGTTAGCTTTCCAACACTTCAAACGGGACTCAAATCGGACGTACAGAACTCCAGTTATGAATTTTCAAAGTTTCACAACGATTCAGAAATTTTCCTGCGTTTTGCTTACGGAAATTTCACTCAAAAACTCATTCTCTTCAACTTAATCACTTTCCAAACAGTCCTTAACTTAACTCCTCGCTCCCAAACTTTTTATAACTCGAGAGCCAATTCATTCGGTGAACTTCAGTTTCTGAAACACCAAGATAACAATCCTCTCTGCAACTTCCAACTAAAACACATCTGAGAATCAACGCTTCTCCCCCAGTTTGCTCAAACTAATACCTGCAACAACCAGAAAACAACAAGTACTTACAGTGTTTCACACACTTGTCGCGTACAGAGGAATAAACAACATTAGACGACTCTGGCCGGACGGACCGACCTGCTCTGATACCAATTGTAACACCCTAAATCTACCCAATGAATATTTAATAAAATCAGAGTGCGGAAATTCAACATACAATTGGGATGTCACATTCAACGTAAAATAACAAACAACTTAATCACATATATCATAGATACATAGCACATAACTCGGATGAACCGATAAAACTTGTTTACTCTTTTAAAAATATAAAACAACTTTTATTAATAATAATAATAATATCAACTACTCAACTTCACTTCGCATAGTATTTTTATTAAACTAGAACAACTTCCCCAACATCATATTACTTCATAAATTCCACTTAAAAGTTCACAACTTATAGTTATAACAACAATTAAAAGACAATCGTTCATCCCCCGAGTGCTACGTATCAGAGCAAGACCCAACTCGAACTAACAGTAACTAAAGACTTCATAAAGTCACTTCAAACTTCCACCGCTATCTTGAGTACCTGTCCATTTCCCATGGAAGGGAAACATCATTCAGAAGGGTGAGATATCCAACAATATAAACAAGCGTATGATAAATAATATATTAAGATTAGATCATACAATTTCACCACTTCAGACTTATTCAAACAACAGTTATAATAACAAATAGCAACAACAGTTATAATAATTATTTACCAACAACAAGTATAATAACAATTATCAGCAACAAGTATAATAACAACAACTTATAACAACAACAACAACCACGTAATAACAACAACGTAATAACAACAACAACGTAATAACAACAACAACGTAATAACAACAACAACGTAATAACAACAACAATGTAATAACAACAACAACTTCAAATGCGACTCAACTGTGCAAATGCATGTGGTACCATTGGAGCAGAACTCCCAACTTAAACATATGCCAGGTTATCGAGGCATTTCAACTTAAACAGGTGCCACCAAGGCCAACTTAAACAGGTGCCGTCAAGGCCAACTTAAACAGGTGCCGTCAAGGCCAACTTAAACATTTTGCCAATCCAGGCCAACGTAATATGCAAATGTATGCATGCAACAATAACAACAACTACAACGTCACAACACAACAATGCAACAACAACCAACTTAATCAACCTTGGTCATAAGACCTGCAACTTAATCAACACATCATCAATAACTTAAACAATATTGGTCATAAGACCTGCAACTTAATCAACGTATCAACAACAACCAGAACAACAGCAACGAAAACAACAACTTAAACATGCATCAATTGCATCAACTTAATCATTACAAAACAGCCCCTAAACATCTAGGTACTAATTCTTCAATTTATTAATTAATCTACTACCAACAATTCTTATCATTCTAATTCCAATTCTACTATTCGTTAATTCTATTATTAATTCCAATTATGCTACTAATTCAGCCTGCTACATATATGATCGTTATTACTACTGTTATTTCTCCTTCACACCAATTCCATCTTCATACAACTTAATCCATTAACTACATATCTCATCACTAAGAATCATCACTATAATCTACTAATTAAATTAATCAATTCCAACGGTATAATATTCTAATTAATTTAAACCAATTTCTTCACTAATAATAATTATAATTCTTCTCAAGTTAATCCTACTAAGGCTTGATCCCAACAACCAACATAAAACATCAACAGCCAGAAATCAAAACATATTTCTAAAACTCGTATAGCACGCGCCGCGAACACCACAAAAACCTTCAGTTTGCGCCACGTCCAAACCTTGGCGCTTACCTGCGCTGACAGCATCTTCCAACAAAATTAAAACTCAATTTTCTTCCTTCGATTCCAGTACAATTCAATTTTGACCATCACAGGAACATAGCAATATTATAGTTATACTCCACCAACATCTAGCAATTTTCTACAACTAATTCCTCAATAATAATAATTATAAACTCTAGGTTAATTTCCCACAACCATTGATTGAACTTTTATAACCTTATTCACCGACGTCATTCAATTTCAACATTCAACAATACAATCACAACACACAAAACAGAGGCAATCATACAACCATAACCCCCACATATCATTCATCATAACCCCGTTTATAGAGCTAGAACCCCACCCTTACCTTGGATATGAGATTTCTCTACTCTCCCGGTTGCCATAGCTTATGCCGCCGCTTTCAACTTTTCTCCGAAAATCTTTTCTAACAACGTGCAGAGACGCACCAAAAACCTGTTCGGAAATCGCTTTGTCAGACGGACTTAAAATCATCAAAACGAAAATCGCTCCGGTCAGAAGTTACCTCTACGAGTCTGAAACATTGTGTCCAAGAACCGCGACGATCCAACGGTTGGATTGGGAGAAACGTCCGTTTTACTAAGGTGTCTCACTGCAGAAACTTGCTGCGAAAATTGGACTTCCTCTAGCTTTTCTCTTCCGCCATGGCTCTCTTCTTCACCTCTCCTCTTTCTCCAACTTTTCTTCTTTCTCCACGCAGGGCCGGTCCTTTGAATTTTGGTGCCCTGGGCGAATTAAAAGAGTGGTGTCCTAAAAATTGTTTTTAACAATAAATACATAAGGATAAAAGAAATAATTGGATAAAAACACATTTTCATTTGACATTGTGCAAAAATGAATACAAGTATGGATCTTTGAATCAATGTTTATACTACATCAAAACATAAATCACTATAAAGAGACTTATTCTTCTTCTTCTTGATCCGATCTTTTTTTCTATAAAAAAGTTTATCAAACCTTTAAAATTATTTAAATATCGTCCTCTTAGTATTTTTTATTGCAAAATCATTAATAATTTGCTCATACTCAAGGTTCTTCAAAAAATTATTTTCAATTGAAATCAACGCAAGACTATTTAATCTATCTTGTGACATAGTAAATCTCAAATAAGATTTTAATAATTTTAATTCAGAAAACCTTCTTTCAGCAGATGCAACACTGACAGGAATAGTCAATATTATTCTATAAGTTATGCGTGCATTAGGAAAACAATTAAAAGTATTTAAGGAACTCAATAACATATAGCTTGATTTTGATTCAATTTTTAAAACTTTTCTAATAACTTTAAATTCTTTAAACAAACCATCAAGATCAAGAGAATCGTCATGTTTTAAACAAGTTTCACGATGTTTACAACATGCTTTCAAGTCCCTACTAGATAATGATCTAAGTCTTTCAATACTAAACAAGAATTCAAAAATATTTTCATATGTGCTATACTGCTCAAATCTTCTATCAAGTGAATCAATTGTTTGATCTACAATATATAAGAAATAGTTATTTCGGAAAGACTCTTCAGCAAACTCAAGATTCAGTTGCGTGAGTTGAGACGAATTTTCCTCACAGTTTTTTTTTAGGGGATTTTCATCATAATATTAATTGATTTTATTTTAGGGGAATTAATTGATTTTATTCTACTTTATATTTTATTTATGGGAAATTACATTCTTTTATTAATTTCGACATTGTAGTGCCCCTATAATTTTGTTATTCAGTATTTTTCAAATATAAAATTCTAGCAAGTATTTTTATTTTTATATTAGGGGTAAAAAAAAATTTGGTGCCCCTAAAATTATGGGGCCCTGGGCTCCCGCCCCACGAGCCCGTGCTCAGGGCCACCCCTGTCTCCACGTCTACTGAGACCTAACTTCTCTTCTTATTTCCTTTATTTTATTATAATTATTATTATAATTATAATCTTCATTTGGGCTTACTAATTAACACCTCCATGACTACTATCACCAACGCAACGTCTAAGCCCACTTAAATAAAACACTCTCATAATCCATAATATTAATTCTATTATTATTTCTCTCCACCAAATTAACTAACTACCGACTATAAAATAAATCGTCCGAACCACCAACTCAACATATTCAATATCATTCTCTACGGCTTAAATCAACTTAAATTAATAATATTCCATTATAGTAATATTATCTCTAATATTATTCTCCGATTAAACCGACTAATTTATTGATCATTAATTTATCCGCCCAACACAACGTATAATTCCAATTACGCCTCTTATAATAATGCCAATAATTCTAACTTCGACTAATTCCAACAAATAATTTCTTTATACAATTTAATTAAATAAATAATTAAATTCCGGGTGTTACAGAAGGACTTTTGATTAAACCTGGAAAGTCGAGCACAAAGAAGAGACATGGTTAGTGCATTGACTGATCTAAACCCTAATCGATTACAAACCCTAAAAGTTTACAAACCCTAATCCTGATTAATTTTATGAACCTAATTTAACTATTCTAAATTAGTTCTAATTATTTTAAAATAAATCACCCTAATTATTCTAACTGATTTATTAATTAAAACCATTAAAAATATAATTAATAGCTTAATTATTAACTAAATTAAATTAATTACTAAATAAAACTAATTATATAAAAACTTGTTATTTTTAAAAGGATTTTGATTTGAAAAGAAATTTTTTTTAAAGAGTTTTTGTTTTTTATTAATAAAATAATTGCAAAAAAAAAAGAAGTAAAAGAATAATAATAAAAAAAAGAATAGTTAAAAACTTAGCTCTATGGATCAGGTGTGGTTGGTCCTTGTGGGTCCATGGTGTGCTTGCATTCCTGAGTGTTAGATCTGGAGTATTTGATGATCCTGTGACTGATAACGAGAGTGCATGATGGTCTTGTTTTAACCATGAGCGCTGGATCCACAAGTGACTAGAACCAAATGATTTGCAAAAACATTTATGTCTCCTGCTGGGTTCAAACTGACGCTTTGGAGGATGCAAGCTCTTTCATCTAGCCAACTGTGCTAACGCTGCTTTGGTGTTTATGATCTGCGTGGAACTAATGAAATAGCAAAACGCACCATGGCTTAAACAAAACGCGCGCCAGGTTCAAACGAACCAATCAGTGGCTGCCACATCGTCATCTTCCTCATTCCATGCTCTTCAAACAGAATCACTTTTGGCCATGGTTTTGGTCCGTTGCCATATCCCTGCGAAATCAAACTTCAATAAATATGGATGATAACTTAAAATTGAAACCACGGCCTGACTCGAAATCACCCCCTGAACATAGTGGTGGCACTAATTCGGCCTAATTCCTCCTGAATATAGAATTCCCCAAAATCAATCTCTAAACCCTAGCCATGGTGAATCTCGAATCCTGCATCAAACCTCAAATTAAAGTATGCAGTATCCTTCTAAACATCTATATAAACCATAAAATGCAATTGAAACACATTAACAATGGATGAATATGGTAAAACGAAATTGAAAAAAAGGAATGGAAAATCGTGACTTATAAGATGCGATGCTGAATGTTCTAAGGCCCAGGGACGATCATCATAGCTTCAGGGACTCTCAAGGATTGTTATGCAATCTCCAAATTTCTTTGAACAAGCCTCCAACTCAAAAATCGATCCTCACTTTTTTTGAAAAGTTAAAGCTTTTGTATATGACTTTCGTGGCTACCAATCCTTGTTCTCCTCTCCTCCCAATGGGCACGAATTACACACATATGTATAGCATGAATTAGGTCAAGGAATTGGATTAAATCTTAGTGAATTAAGGAGATTGAAATTTGATTGATTTTTGAATGCAAACTTTCTAAATTGGCTCCAATTTCACTTATCTCAATCCAATCTTAGGGAGCAAGAATTTGGTAGCATTTAAAGCATATTTTGATAATTGATTCTGATTAAAATCAAAAGCAAATCAAATTTTCTTGTATTTTCCCAATTATATGACTTATATTGTATTTTTTTATGAATTAAATTCAATAAAAAATCCAATATTAATCAATAAATCATGGCAATTGAATTTGGGGCCTTGGATGTCATAAGGATGAAGATCGGATCTTAAAATCATGGGCCTTTTTGCAAAAAAATCCATTTGGAGGCCTTTTATTTCACATTTTTCTTCTCCAAATTGTCCAACTTTGACAAGGCATATCTCCCTCAATTTTTAAGGTATGGAAGAGTTCTAGGACTTTTTGGAAACCTCAAGATGTTCTCTACAAGCCACTTTGGAACATATTTTGCATTTGAGGATTTTATCTTAAAGATAATGGCTTTGACAAAAAACTGCTTTTGGTTGACTTTCAAAAAGGACCTATAATGTTTTCGCTCATATCTCTTAAATGAAGCATTTTTAGCCTTGGCATGTGAGAGAAAAAGTTGTAGAGAATTCAATTTCCTTCAAATTGAGCTTTGGATGGAAAATTTATGATGTTCCATGTGAAAGTTATGGCTGGTGAAAGTTCAATTGACTTTAGGTCCAAAAACCCTAATTTAGAAAGTTTGAGTTTTATTGATTTCTGATTTTTTCTTGTTGAATCATGATCAATCCTTGATCAAATGATGAATGATACTTCAAAATAAGGTTGTTGACAAAAAATCAGAAGTTTTGACTGTACTTTGACCATAGTTGACTTTTAGGTCAAACTAGTCGACTGTGGATCATCTGAGCATTTGAATGAGCAATCCTTGGAATTGAAGCTTGACTTTTGACATGGAGATACCTTGAACCCTAATAAACCATATGAAATCCATTGGAACCATTGATACATCTTTTGTCCTTAGCAAATCCAAAACCCTAATCTTGAAGACCCTTTGATGAGGAGAGAGTGACTTGAGTTTAACCATTGAGCCTTGAACCCTTAAAGATGAAATGAGATGGGAAAATTTTGGGGTATAACACATATACCTCATCCAAGTGTTCAACTCACGACCTATTTGCAAAACTAAGTATCGCTGCCGCTGGGACACTGTGGCAAGACTAATTAAAAATTTAACAAATTATATATATATATATATATATATATATATATATATATATATATATAAAATATCTAATCATATTACTAAAGCCCATCCCCAAAAATTTTTTAGCCCGCATTTTTTTGAGGCCCTGGGATGTGGGCATGGTTTCCTTGGCCCATGGTCGACACTGCTCTTGTTATTGGGGTATTGTCCTAGCCATGGAGAGCAGTGGCGATATTCGTACAAGATGAAGTTAATTCAAGTGAAAACAATTGATGATAATTTATGTTACATGTGATCAAAGAAGAATAACGACCTATAACTACCTAAATAACACTTAGTTATAGGTGTTGTAAAGTAGTTAGAGATTAGATCACCATGTACGTGTAATACGGTGAACTGACTTTTAAAGAAAATGTTGCGGATAGCAAGAGTCGCCACCGACTTTAATTTTATCCAATTTATAGAAAGGCTAAAAGAACAGAAAAAGACCTTTTTTAAAAAGATTTGAGTTCGGGGGGTAAGTTATACAAAGGGAAGGTGTAAGGCACCCTTCGCATCCATGGTTTTTCATGGGCTCTTAATTGCTTAGCTCACTTTGTTTTCAAAATGTTTGAATTGTTGGAAAAGTAGGGTGTGAATAGAAATTTTGTATGAGAACTTTAGCTTGTAAATAAGCGTAGTCTTTTGAAAAGTATTTGAAAATTAGTGGGAAAAAGAATTTGAATTTGAATTTGAATTTGAAAAAGAGCAAGCAATTAGTAACAACTACCCTAAGTTTTAAAATTCGTTCTTTTAGCCTTTCAGGGAGAAAGGGTCTATCCATACCATAAGAGGACATGAAGTCTTTCAATTGGATGTTTGAAGGGTCATCGAGATATCGTTCGCCATAAGACTGTCCCTTGCCATAAAGAGGGCAGGTAGTCTAAGGGAAGGATATAATAGTCATTCTGTTTAGGCATCATGCGAGGATACCTTAGCAATTGGGACGATCATCTTTTACCGAGGCACCTTCGAGGGACAAAATTGATGATATCACTGAATAAGGCAACCTTTGCTTTAGGTATCCTCGGAATCGAGGGACTTGACTATTTAGTACAATTAAAGGCAACAGGCAACAATAAGGCAACAATATAAGGCAACAAGAGGGATTACCCTAAAGGTGCGTGTGTGGCACAATCACGTGGTTAACTTCGATGATATTTATCTTGTAATTAGTGATCTAAGTTATTTAGCAGGCTTGCACTCCCTAGGATTACTAACCATGGCAGAAAATAAAACAGTTAAAATCCTACGCTATTACTATAAACACCTACGGGGATGGGGAATTACAATAAAAACCTGTAGCGGAATGCAGAAATTAAAAGGCGGAAAGTAAAGGCAGAAAATAAGAGGGATCAATAATCAACATAAACATCTTCGAATGCCTTGATATTCCTCAAACCCTTGATCAACTCTGAAAGGAAAATAAATAAGGGAGAACAGTGATTAGTAATCATGATGAAAATAGTCGACCAAAATAAAATCAGGGTTTACAAATATTAAAATAGTTAATTAGCCAAAAATTTAATTATTATCCTAAAATAACTACTAACTTAAAAATCTTAACTAATTATTTAACCTAATTAATTTAATAATAAAACTAATCATAATTAATTTAAAATTATTAACTTAAATTAATGAAAATCATTTTTTAAATTTATAAAGGAAGGAGGTTGAAATCCAAAAGAATTAGCAAAAAACTAAGCCAAAGAAATAAAGAAAAGATTTATGTAATAATAAGAAGAAGAATTAAGGGAACTTAGCTTTTTGACTTGAACGCGCGTGGCTGAAGGTGTAACACCCTAAATCTACCCAATGAATATTTAATAAAATCAGAGTGCGGAAATTCAACATACAATTAGGATGTCACATTCAACGTAAAATAACAAACAACTTAATCACATATATCATAGATACATAGCACATAACTCGGATGAACCGATAAAACTTGTTTACTCTTTTAAAAATATAAAACAACTTTTATTAATAATAATAATAATAATAATATCAATTACTCAACTTCACTTCGCATAGTATTTTTATTAAACTAGAACAACTTCCCTAACATCATATTACTTCATAAATTCCACTTAAAAGTTCACAACTTATAGTTATAACAACAATTAAAAGACAATCGTTCATCCCCCGAGTGCTACGTATCAGAGCAAGACCCAACTCGAACTAACAGTAACTAAAGACTTCATAAAGTCACTTCAAACTTCCACCGCTATCTTGAGTACCTGTCCATTTCCCATGGAAGGGAAACATCATTCAGAAGGGTGAGATATCCAACAATATAAACAAGCGTATGATAAATAATATATTAAGATTAGATCATACAATTTCACCACTTCAGACTTATTCAAACAACAGTTATAATAACAAATAGCAACAACAGTTATAATAATTATTTACCAACAACAAGTATAATAACAATTATCAACAACAAGTATAATAACAACAACTTATAACAACAACAACCACGTAATAACAACAACGTAATAACAACAACAACGTAATAACAACAACAACGTAATAACAACAACAACTTCAAATGCGACTCAACTGTGCAAATGCATGTGGTACCATTGGAGCAGAACTCCCAACTTAAACATATGCCAGGTTATCGAGGCATTTCAACTTAAACAGGTGCCATCAAGGCCAACTTAAACAGGTGCCGTCAAGGCCAACTTAAACAGGTGCCGTCAAGGCCAACTTAAACATTTTGCCAATCCAGGCCAACGTAATATGCAAATTTATGCATGCAACAATAACAACAACTACAACGTCACAACACAACAATGCAACAACCACAACCAACTTAATCAACCTTGGTCATAAGACCTGCAACTTAATCAACGCATCATCAATAACTTAAACAATATTGGTCATAAGACCTGCAACTTAATCAACGTATCAACAAAAACCAGAACAACAACAACGAAAACAACAACTTAAACATGCATCAATTGCATCAACTTAATCATTACAAAACAGCCCCTAAACATCTAGGTACTAATTCTTCAATTTATTAATTAATCTACTACCAACAATTCTTATCATTCTAATTCCAATTCTACTATTCGTTAATTCTATTATTAATTCCAATTATGCTACTAATTCAGCCTGCTACATATATCATCGTTATTACTACTGCTATTTCTCCTTCACACCAATTCCATCTTCATACAACTTAATCCATTAACTACATATCTCATCACTAAGAATCATCACTATAATCTACTAATTAAATTAATCAATTCCAACGGTATAATATTCTAATTAATTTAAACCAATTTCTTCACTAATAATAATTATAATTCTTCTCAAGTTAATCCTACTAAGGCTTGATCCCAACAACCAACATAAAACATCAACAGCCAGAAATCAAAACATATTTCTAAAACTCGTATAGCACGCGCCGCGAACACCA
The DNA here is from genome assembly GCF_029867415.1 of Vicia villosa. Taxonomy (NCBI): domain Eukaryota; kingdom Viridiplantae; phylum Streptophyta; class Magnoliopsida; order Fabales; family Fabaceae; genus Vicia; species Vicia villosa. The sequence continues at coordinate 190,317 of NW_026705829.1, read as the reverse complement.
CAAAAACCTTCAGTTTGCGCCACGTCCAAACCTTGGCGCTTACCTGCGCTGACAGCATCTTCCAACAAAATTAAAACTCAATTTTCTTCCTTCGATTCCAGTACAATTCAATTTTGACCATCACAGGAACATAGCAATATTATAGTTATACTCCACCAACATCTAGCAATTTTCTACAACTAATTCCTCAATAATAATAATTATAAACTCTAGGTTAATTTCCCACAACCATTGATTGAACTTTTATAACCTTATTCACCGACGTCATTCAATTTCAACATTCAACAATACAATCACAACACACAAAACAGAGGCAATCATACAACCATAACCCCCACATATCATTCATCATAACCCCGTTTATAGAGCTAGAACCCCACCCTTACCTTGGATATGAGATTGCTCTACTCTCCCGGTTGCCATAGCTTATGCCGCCGCTTTCAACTTTTCTCCGAAAATCTTTTCTAACAACTTGCAGAGACGCACCAAAAACCTGTTCGGAAATCGCTTTGTCAGACGGACTTAAAATCATCAAAACGAAAATCGCTCCGGTCAGAAGTTACCTCTACGAGTCTGAAACATTGTGTCCAAGAACCGCGACGATCCAACGGTTGGATTGGGAGAAACGTCCGTTTTACTAAGGTGTCTCACTGGAGAAACTTGCTGCGAAAATTGGACTTCCTCTAGCTTTTCTCTTCCGCCATGGCTCTCTTCTTCACCTCTCCTCTTTCTCCAACTTTTCTTCTTTCTCCACATCTACTGAGACCTAACTTCTCTTCTTATTTCCTTTATTTTATTATAATTATTATTATAATTATAATCTTCATTTGGGCTTACTAATTAACACCTTCATGACTACTATCACCAATGCAACGTCTAAGCCCACTTAAATAAAACACTCTCATAATCCATAATATTAATTCTATTATTATTTCTCTCCACCAAATTAACTAACTACCGACTATAAAATAAATCGTCCGAACCACCAACTCAACATATTCAATATCATTCTCTACGGCTTAAATCAACTTAAATTAATAATATTCCATTATAGTAATATTATCTCTAATATTATTCTCCGATTAAACCGACTAATTTATCGATCATTAATTTATCCGCCCAACACAACGTATAATTCCAATTACGCCTCTTATAATAATGCCAATAATTCTAACTTCGACTAATTCCAACAAATAATTTCTTTATACAATTTAATTAAATAAATAATTAAATTCCGGGTGTTACAGAAGGACTTTTGATTAAACCAGGAAAGTCGAGCACAAAGAAGAGACATGGTTAGTGCATTGACTGATCTAAACCCTAATCGATTACAAACCCTAAAAGTTTACAAACCCTAATCCTGATTAATTTTATGAACCTAATTTAACTATTCTAAATTAGTTCTAATTATTTTAAAATAAATCACCCTAATTATTCTAACTGATTTATTAATTAAAACCATTAAAAATATAATTAATAGCTTAATTATTAACTAAATTAAATTAATTACTAAATAAAACTAATTATATAAAAACTTGTTATTTTTAAAAGGATTTTGATTTGAAAAGAAAATTTTTTTAAAGAGTTTTTGTTTTTTATTAATAAAATAATTGAAAAAAAAAAAGAAGTAAAAGAATAATAATAAAAAAAAGAATAGTTAAAAACTTAGCTCTATGGATCAGGTGTGGTTGGTCCTTGTGGGTCCATGGTGTGCTTGCATTCCTGAGTGTTAGATCTGGAGTATTTGATGATCCTGTGACTGATAACGAGAGTGCATGATGGTCTTGTTTTAACCATGAGCGCTGGATCCACAAGTGACTAGAACCAAATGATTTGCAAAAACATTTATGTCTCCTGCTGGGTTCAAACTGACGCTTTGGAGGATGCAAGCACTTTCATCTAGCCAACTGTGCTAACGCTGCTTTGGTGTTTATGATCTGCGTGGAACTAATGAAATAGCAAAACGCACCATGGCTTAAACAAAACGCGCGCCAGGTTCAAACGAACCAATCAGTGGCTGCCACATCGTCATCTTCCTCATTCCATGCTCTTCAAACAGAATCACTTTTGGCCATGGTTTTGGTCCGTTGCCATATCCCTGCAAAATCAAACTTCAATAAATATGGATGATAACTTAAAATTGAAACCACGGCCTGACTCGAAATCACCCCCTGAACATAGTGGTGGCACTAATTCGGCCTAATTCCTCCTGAATATAGAATTCCCCAAAATCAATCTCTAAACCCTAGCCATGGTGAATCTCGAATCCTGCATCAAACCTCAAATTAAAGTATGCAGTATCCTTCTAAACATCTATATAAACCATAAAATGCAATTGAAACACATTAACAATGGATGAATATGGTAAAACGAAATTGAAAAAAAGGAATGGAAAATCGTGACTTATAGGATGCGATGCTGAATGTTCTAAGGCCCAGGGACGATCATCATAGCTTCAGGGACTCTCAAGGATTGTTATGCAATCTCCAAATTTCTTTGAACAAGCCTCCAACTCAAAAATCGATCCTCACTTTTTTTGAAAAGTTAAAGCTTTTGTATATGACTTTCGTGGCTACCAATCCTTGTTCTCCTCTCCTCCCAATGGGCACGAATTACACACATATGTATAGCATGAATTAGGTCAAGGAATTGGATTAAATCTTAGTGAATTAAGGAGATTGAAATTTGATTGATTTTTGAATGCAAACTTTCTAAATTGGCTCCAATTTCACTTATCTCAATCCAATCTTAGGGAGCAAGAATTTGGTAGCATTTAAAGCATATTTTGATAATTGATTCTGATTAAAATCAAAAGCAAATCAAATTTTCTTGTATTTTCCCAATTATACGACTTATATTGTATTTTTTTATGAATTAAATTCAATAAAAAATCCAATATTAATCAATAAATCATGGCAATTGAATTTGGGGCCTTGGATGTCATAAGGATGAAGATCGGATCTTAAAATCATGGGCCTCTTTGCAAAAAAAATCCATTTGGAGGCCTTTTATTTCACATTTTTCTTCTCCAAATTGTCCAACTTTGACAAGGCATATCTCCCTCAATTTTTAAGGTATGGAAGAGTTCTAGGACTTTATGGAAACCTCAATATGTCCTCTACAAGCCACTTTGGAACATATTTTGCATTTGAGGATTTTATCTTAAAGATAATGGCTTTGACAAAAAACTGCTTTTGGTTGACTTTCAAAAAGGACCTATAATGTTTTCGCTCATATCTCTTAAATGAAGCATTTTTAGCCTTGGCATGTGAGAGACAAAGTTGTAGAGAATTCAATTTCCTCCAAATTGAGCTTTGGATGGAAAATTTATGATGTTCCATGTGAAAGTTATGGCTGGTGAAAGTTCAATTGACTTTAGGTCCAAAAACCCTAATTTAGAAAGTTTGAGTTTTGTTGATTTCTGATTTTTTTTCTTGTTGAATCATGATCAATCCTTGATCAAATGATGAATGATACTTCAAAATAAGTTTTTTGACAAAAAATCAGAAGTTTTGACTGTACTTTGACCATAGTTTGACTTTTAGGTCAACTAGTCGGTTATTAATCGTTTGGGACATTGAGTGAGCAATCTTCTGAATCAGAAGTTGAAACTTGGCATGAGGATCCTTTGAGGCATGTGAGAGACCATGAAGTCCACTTGAGGTATTAGAAGTTGATTTTTCTTGGAGAGAAACAAAACCCTAGTTTTGGCCCTTATTGCTTAGGAGAGAGTGCATCCACCTAGATCTTGAGCTTGTTGATATTTGGATGAGCTTGAGTGTAAAAATGTGATGGGCAAATTTGGGGGTATGACAGCTGCCCCTGTTCAATCTTCTTATACCTAAGGGAGTAGATTGTCATGCGTGCCTGTCGGAATTTGAAGGTAGAAGATGATTGAACACTAGAATACCCAGAAATTTGCCCTAACTGAAGTACGGACTTTTGTCGGAGATGGGCTTGAAGATGCCATCCAGGTGTTTGGAAGAGATGTATGATTGAGATGAGCTTAAAGATGCCATCCAGCTTGATAGACTTGAGAGTCAAAATACGTCGTACATTAGACCGTATCTGAAGAATATACTTAGGATGAGTCGTGCATTAGATCGGATCCAATTTGCATCGGTAGATGTCTGGAAAGCCGTGCGTTAGGATGAAGGATGAGTCGCGCGTTAGACTGAATCCTATTTGCATCGGTAGATGTCTAGAAAGCCGTGCGTTAGGCTGAAGGATGAGTCGTGCGTTAGACTGAATCCTTTGTATTGAAGAGTATTTGTTGGAGACTGCTCGTGTCAGCATCGTTCGTAGTAACTGAATTAGATCTTGGAAAGATGATCGTGTCTACACCATTCGTGGTAAATAGAATTAGATCTTGGAATATTGATCGTGTCAGCACCGTTCGTAGTAACTGAATTAGATCTTGGAAAGATAATCGTGTCTACACTGTTTGTGATGATAGAATTAGATCCTTGAGAGTTGACCGTGTCAGTACCGTTCGTAGTAACTGAATTAGATCACAGATATGATCGTGTCTACACCGTTCGTAATGATAGAATTAGATCTTTGAGAGTTGACCGTAACAGTACCGTTCGTAGTAACTGAATTAGATCAGAGATATGACCGTGTCTACACCGTCCGTGATGATTGTTGCACCCCAAAATTTGCCCACTTATTTATTCCCCAATTGGCTTTCTTATCATGTCCATGTGCATACTTCATGTAGGTCATTCATTTGATAAATTCATTCATATCATTGTTACTGTTCAAGAATTGACAAGAAAAAAGGGGAAGTTAAGGCTGAATAAATTATTGATTAAAGAGAAAATTAGATCTGAGGTCTCAGGCATCATCTCCAATGGCATTCTTTTGAGGTCAAGGTTTTATCTACAAGTCAGAGCCTTGTTTGAAAGGTGCAAGCTTCAGATTCACCAAGATCGCCAAATTAGGGTTTTGACCAAAGTCAACCCTGTTGACTTTTTGGTCAAAATTTAATCAAGAGGTGATTTTAAGTATGAAATATGGTTGCCTTGAAGAAATATTCGTTGAAGCTTCTTTGTTTGAAAATTGATTGAGAATTAGATCGGAAACGGATTAATCGGGAAATTCATCTGGAATCAGAGAAATCAGAACGGTTGACTTTTGGAACAAAATCAGGTCAATCACTCAAATATTGACTTTTGGTGGAAAATCGGTCAAAGAAAAGTCAAAGAAATGGATAAAATCAAGAAAATGCTAAAAGTTACCAAAATTGGAAAGGGTAGTTAAAATTGGAAATTGCTAAAAATGGAAAGTATGAAACTTAGTGGAAATTTGAAGAATTTGAGGATGGATGAGAGGCCCACTTCACCATCATTTTACACGTGTCAGGAGACTTTATTTCAAGAAAAGTTTAACATCAAAGTTGCTGTTTTCGTGGAAATCTACAAACTTGTAGTAGGAAGTTTCTTCAAACAATGTTTGCATCAAAAGATATGAATCAAAGAAATCTATGGTTCAAGGTTGAGAAATTGGTAATACTTAGAAACTTTTGGAAAGATGGTGAGAATAGATAAGACGATGACTTCAGGCCCTGATTTTGTATGTGTCAATACATTATTTCAAGTTGCATTCAAGAGCAATGTTACTCATATCATGGCAAAGTACAATTGTGTAGTTGGAAGTTTCTCCAAAAAAGGCATGGATTAAAAGATATAAAGTCTTGAAGTGGGAGAAGTCAAACCGGAGATGTGTCATGTTGCTAGATAGTAGGTTCTTTCCAGCTCCAGCAAATGATCGAGCGGGTGGTGTGCCACATTCAAGGCATGTTTTAGAGAGTTACAAGCATCCTCCTAGATTGAGCTTAACATCCACATGTTCTAATCCATGCCTTCTTTCGTTTGATACTGATTTCGCAATTTTTGATTATATGCGGATTGAGATATAAAGCACTAAAGTGAGTCACTTGAAGAGGCATTTGGGCTAGGCATAATAGCAAGTCAGCAGGCGCATGTAATCAATGGGTCAGGGCCTCTTTTCATGAGCATTTTCGGATAAGTTCCAGGCAGTATTTCTTGACACTTCCAACATCAATTTGCCTCTATTATATGCCTCCTTTGCAATGATTACAAGTTTGAACCGAGCAATAGTCTGGAAACGAAGTTGCATGTGTGTAAAGTTGGCACCGTGGTTGCTTGGTGTGGCATGAGGTACCAATCTGAAAGTTTTGCGACAGGGAAGCATGCATGAAATAAGTTCTAACTATCATTCCATAACTGGCCATGCAAGTCACTGAAACGATGAAAGCACGTGAAACCATACTACAATTGTACATTGCTTGTTCACTAAGTGTGAGAGTGAGAAACTACTCTACATGCAACACCACCATAACACTAACATACACACTCCATATAAATAGCTCACTTCACTCTTTTTCCGGACAGACTTCACATTCTTTTTCTCAGTTTCAAATTGCTTCACTCTCCCATCTTTTCTCTTATCTCTTTGCTCCTCCCATCGCACTCTTCTCTTTTCTTCCAACAACCTCCATAACAACCTAACAAACCTCCGGCCACCATAACCGAATCACTCAACTAACTCCGGCCACCACCAAATCTCAACCACCTTCAAACCTTCATCAACCTCCATCACCATCAAGTTCCATTCACGCACCTCCATTCTTCATCACTTTCGCACCATTATCATAGAAACTACCATCATCAATCACCTCAAGAGTATCTCTCTACCATTGCAGCATCATCATTATTCCGAAGCAAAACCCCATCCCTCTAACATCATCAAAAGCTTTGATAAATATCACATGATTTCTTTTTAGTTACATAAATAGTGGTAGACCAAATTAAATGGAATAATATAGTCTACTGAGTGATAAGTATAAAAATGAATTGAAATTGGATTAGTGGTATGCATTTGGGCCACGATTTGTTTTGTTGAATCCTGGGCCTTACAAGTTTTCTAACGTGCACCCCTGTTCTGCTGACATACACAGTGCATAGGATACGGGCCTAAGTGTTTGCGCTATCCACACCCCTGTAATCTTGGGCCCAGGTGTGCATTATACATGACTTCAGTTCATTTAGTTTTTTCTACTTCACCCCCTGCTGACAATAAAAAAAACAATAAAAATAGTTCTTTTTTTCATTATTTTTGTTCCACTGCTTGTTATGTGAATAATGCTTGAACAAAAATGTGATAAAAATATTTTCTTAGCCAATTAGATTTATTAGATTCCATAGTCTGTTTTTTAGAATTTTAATAGTAGAATTTCTTTGAATTTTGATTGGATTACATAATAAAAAATACATAGTTTTTTAGTTTTTAATTCAAAAAATAGTCTTAAACATGAATGAAAAATAAAAATTGCTTGTGAATATTTTCCTTTTTAGTTTAGATTTTAATTCTTTCTTTTTGTGAATATGTTCATATTGTGTGAAATGTCAAAAATACCCCTAGTTGTTAAAGTTGACTTTAGTCAACTTAAACAACTTTCTTCTTGGTTAATTCCCTTTAGATTTTAGTTTAGATCTTAAATAGGAATTAGAATAACAATTAGGTTAGAAAATAGGTTAGTCCCCCTTGTTCATTCCTTTTTCTTTTCAACATTAAAACATTAACAAATAGAGATGCGAATCACATTAAGAAAGTGATAGAGAAATGAGTGGGATTCATTCCCTAATCTGTTTCTAAATCACTTTGTGGCATAGAAATGAGGGGGATTCATTCCCTAATATGTTTCTCGAACATTACATAATGGGATAGAAATGAGTGGGATTCATTCCCTAATCTGTTTCTCGAACATTAATTAATGGGATAGAAATGAGTGAGATTCATTCCCTAATCTGTTTCTTGAACATTATATAATGGGATAGAAGTGAGTGGGATTCATTCCCTAATCTGCTTCTCGATCATTATACATTTTTATGTGATTCAAATTGCAAAATAAATTCCCTTAAAAAATACCCAACCAAAAACATTTAAAACACTTAATAAAGGCTCGAATTAAAACAAAGTGACGAAGTGGTGCGAAACCTTGTATTGGGTTTTGTTCATCATGTAGTTACATAATAAACACAAACCCAAGTTCATTCTTTTTCCTTGTTAGGCACCTAAGAACAAGTTAAGTCCTTTCCAAAAGTAGGCGTATAAGTCTCCAAAGGTCGAGCATTGTGGATTGTGACCTTAACCGCTGTTCAACTAAAAAACACAAAACAAATGGAAATTATGGAGCCGAACTACGGTAGCTCTGATTCCTTGTAAGGGATACGTAGGCATTAGGTCGCGGGGCCTAAGCGAGCACACTTGTAAATAATTCCTTCTTTTCCCCGTATTTCTTTTAGGTTTAGAAGTTAGATACACCCTTTAGATAGAAACAAACATAGGTGGATACCATCGAGTACGATGGGCGTGAGGGGTGCTAGCACCTTCCCCTTGCGTAACCGACTCCCGTGCCCTATTCTCTGGTCGAAAGACCTTGTTCTTGTTTCGAGTTAGGTTTCTGATATTCCTTTCCCGCAATGGGATAAATATATTAGTGGCGACTCTGATTCCATTTTTCGCGGTAGCGACAGCTGGCAACTCTGCTGGGGACGTTAGACCTATTGCGGGTCCGTGCTTAGCGAGTCGATCCTAGCCTTTGTTTGTTTCGTTTTATTGGGTGTTTCTTTGTTTATTTATATGTTTACATCCTGTATATATGTTTGCATATCATGTTTATTTTCCTGCTTGCATATCATGTTTACTTTCCGCATGCATCTGGACTATATTATGTGTCCCCGTGGGGACCACATATTTTCTCTGTTTGCAGGTTGGGTGGGATGTTCTATGAGGTAAAAGGCCCAATACCCAGGCCAGAGTTGACACATAGGATACCTAGGATAGAGTGGATAGTCATGACGCCAACAGAATGTCAGGTTCTGTTGATTGCGATCATGAGACCCACGACCAGTTGAGATTCGAATGAGATACCATTGTTGGCATGTATTTGCAACAATGATGGTGTTTCAGGAGAATTGTTAACGCTGGAGACCTTTTGACCTACATTGACCTAGATTCACCTGTGAGTGGGGTGGGATATACATGACAGGTACCGTTGGTGACTATTCTGTTCTGATGGTGACTATTGTTTTTATGGTTCTGTGGTACCTATGTCGGACCTTTGATCTCATGACATCCGACCTATATCAGTTATTCAGAGGATTGTATAGTGGTTACTCGGATTATATGGACCTTGATCCCATGCTTTTGCATTGCATAACATCATTACTTTATCCACTTCATTTGTGGGGGATTCTAAAGTCTATTTCCAAAAAAGAAAGGAAACGAAAAAAGTAGAAAAACAGAAAAGATAGAAAAGAAAAAATAAGAAAAGATACTATATGCAAAAAAAAAAAAGCTTTGATAAAAGATAAACAAAAAAATGTGAAAAGACTTTAGGATTCCCCTTAAAGGAAACATGCATTCATAATATCATGCATTTCATAGAAGCTTACGGGGGCCCTTTCTACTCAGATACTGACTTCAACAACAAATTGACTTCTCGCCGCTACGTGCTCGAAGATTAATGATGAAATAACTCCATGAGGTTTTTGATTGAGATGAGGACAGAAACGGGGATTAACCTGAATCAGTGTATGGCAGCTATTCAAGCCCTTGCTTTTAGACACGAAGAGTTGAGACAGGTTCTTCAGAGGCCAAATGTCGATGTTAATCTCACCCCAAGAGGAGGTCCTATGAATCAGAAGGTCTGAAATAATGTTGAGATTCCTATTCTTGGTAAGGAGCATTCACATCATTGAAGTCTTCAAGTTTCCGAGTATTGAAATTGACAAAAGGTTCCACCTCTTGGAGGAAAGATTGGAAGCCATAAAAAAGTCATGACTCTGCTGATTCAGATGTTGTTGGTTTGTTCCTGATGTAAAAAAAAACTGCAAGGGACATTTATTCTCACTCCGAATGGTTTAGATATTGAAGCTAAAGTGGTAATCATCTCTGATGCATATGTGGAAGTTGCTTGGGGCTCCCGACCGAGGGATAAGCAAGACGTATTCTTATCTTGAGCATTGCACTATTCGCATTGCTCGAATCCCTCAAAGCATTACAAATTCTTGTGCAACTTTGTCAGAATCTTTTTCCATGTGGTAATCAAGAGTGTTTTGCAAAGGCATTTCTCGTTCTCAAGCTGTTGCTTCATATCGTGTGTCATCTCCTCCCGAAATTTCCTCCTCAAAAGCCTTTGCTTGTCAATAAAGACAGAAATAATATGGGAAACGAACCGATGTAATGTCAGTGCCTTATGCTCAGTTATATCCCTGATTGTTGGTATTTCAGTTGGTGTTTTGGGTCTTTTTCACCACACATAGCTCTCCTGAGTTTGATGATCATACTAGCTTCTATCATTCATGATGGTGATTACTGTTCTAGCATCTATATTTGGGGCTCCCGCATGAGGGATAAGCAAGACATTGTCTATCTTGAGCATCGCACCATTTGCATTGCTCGAATCCCTAAAAGAAGGCAAAAACTTACGACTCTTGTGTGACTTTGTTGGAGTCTTTTCCGGGAAAGTAATCTAAAGGGTTTGGAAGGAACATATGATAATGCTAAGTGGCTACCATGCTAGGGCACCTAGCCATTTAATTGAAGATCATAAAACATTCAGGGGCAAAGTTCAGGTCCTCACTGATTTCAGAAAAACCACATTCACTCCAAGAGAATCATGCATAAATTGAAGTCTCGATGGGGTATCAAAACTGCAAAGGCATTTGAGAGCAATAAGTCCATACGGAGTCAAGTCTCCTCAACAATGGCATTCATTTAGTTCTCTATTGCATTCTCATTTGTAACATTTCATTGTTTGCTTAAGCATTGATTGCGTGTAAAAATTTGTTAATTTTCGAATGAAAACCATAATACATTGTCTATGTTTGTCTTGAAGTCCATTCGTTTTCACTCAAAAAAAAAATTTTTGGCATTACGATACCAACTTTATTAATCTCTTGCTTAGGCAACGAGCGGAGGGAGAATGATGATAAAAAAAGATGCAAAATCCCTAATCATGTGTTTTTGAATAAAGCCCTACTGATGATGTACAAGCATTGTTTCAAATCCCCAAACACCGGAGATATAAGGGAGATAGACCCTCGTTAACCCCTTTGAGCCTTGAAGTAGGAGTTTCTTTTCTGATAAAAATAAAAACCTTTATCTTAACCCTGGGGCAGGGTAGTGTTCATTTAACTTGATCAAGTGTTCAAAACTCACAAATGATATGCATCTAAGGATACAACAATGGTTATCCTTCAAAAGGTTGAGGAGAGTCAAAGTCGTGATGGGCATCCTTCACCTACCAAGAGGTCAGAAGATGACGATACCACAATGGTAATTCTTCATCCATCATGGAATGAGGCAGTCGCAATCACTTCCAACGAATCAAAGACAATGCGAGGTCACACGACTTGTTCAAAAAAAAGAATAAGAGCAAAAAAATATGAAAAAAATAAAATGAAAAGAAAAAAAGGATGAAAGAAAAAATATAGAAATAAATAGAAAATGATGGTGAAAGTAAAGCAAGAACAAAGTCGTGTGATAATGATTCAAAAGAATAAAAGGTGAGCGACTGCCATGTCCAAAAAACCTCATTGATTCCTCAACCGTTTCAAAATTCCTTGTGAGGGATGAACATTCATGTTGAGTTAACTGAATATAGGACTGGAGAACATCACGAAGGGCTTGGGTACCAAATAATTTTGAGCCTAAAAATCCTTTGTTTCTAAAAACCATGAACCTGGCCAAGTTACAACCCTCAAAAGTCCTAATTGAAGTAGGGTTTATTTCAAAAACGCACTCCGATGAGATAGCGTTTAACTGACTCCCAATGAAACGTAACACATATCTATGTTGGTATTGTATGCCCGCTTTACATTTCATTCACAAGAGGTGGCCACCTCATTGCATAAAAAGTTTTTAAACTTCAAGACTAGCATAGGCTTTGCATTAGAATTATCATTCTTATAATTAACATTAATTTGCATACAAAACATTTTCTTAAACATCAAGGAATTTTCCATGATAAGAATCAGTGAATAGCTGGATCATGTCAAAGTAAAAGAGACTAAAGAACTCCGTAGAGTAAAAAGAAATCATTTCAAAGACTGATTATCAACGCAAGTTATCTGAATACTCCATTGATCATAGGCAGTTTGATGCCCTCGTTGACTGATTATCGAGGGGCATGTTGCTTGAAGACTCTGTTGAGCACAAACAATTTGATGTTGTCCTTAATTGGTTACCCTGAGGGGAAAGGGTTGAATGCTCCATTGAGCATAATTAGTCGATACCTTCTTTGATTGACTACCCTGTGAAGGGAGAAGTCTGGATACTCTGTTGAGTAGATGCATTGTTACCTTGGGGGAAGAGTTTGAAGACTCCATTGAGCGCGATAAAGTTGCTTCCATAGTTTGGTTGACTTCAAAGGAAGTAAACTTGATGATTCCGATAAGATGTGCATAATCAGGGGCAGTCATGACGAGGAATCTCTCTCGTGAGTTCAATCAATCTGCGTCGATCAAGCCGAGGAATCTCTCTCTTGATTTCGACTAATTTGAAGTAGTGATGTCGAGACATCTCTCTCAAAAAACCTCTAATCTGGGTCAATCAAGTCGAGGAATTTCTCTCTTGATTTTAATCAATATGAAGTATGGATGTCGAGACATCTCTCTCAAAATTCAGTCAATCTGGGGCCGTTATGTCGAGATTCGAAAAATCTCTTCAAGGATCTGTTGATCAAGGGAAAGAATATTGCAAATGTATGAATATGCTGGGGCAGATTTTTCAAGTAATTGTGGCGTAAGGATCCTTTCGAGGCAAATGCCTTCGTAAATCAGATACCTTCTTAAGTCAGGCGGCCTGGGGCATAATCTTTTGATTTGTATTGAGGAACCGTCATTCACTTGTAAAGGGCAGTTGACCACCAAAGTTGATAGGTATCATATTGCTTTCCCCAGCAAGTTACTCTCTCCCCAAGCAAAGGAGTTTATTTCTCATGAGAGTTGATTCCATTCCTCAAGCATAGGAGTTTATTTCTCCTAGAAGAGTTTCTTCCCGAGCATAGGAGTTTATTTCTCCTAGGGTTGTTCCAATCCTCCCAACAAGGGTTCCTCATCAGGATTTCTAATCCCCACCATGGTGAATTGAGGGAATCTCCTCAAGTTGAAAATCTTCCAAGTAGTGGCACCTGGTGAGAAGTCAGAAGTATTCTTCAAGTCAAAGAAGAAATATATCTTGCAAGCTAAAGTCCAATATCTATTGGCATCTCCACAGAATTTTCAACACTAAGGGGATTCTCCCTGGTGTTTACCTCTCCCGAGGTAAGAGACGAAGCTCGATCAACAAGTCCGCAGAATATCCTCTAAAGGGCCCTCGTCATCTCTGCATATAGTAATCATTGCATTCACATTGCATCTACAAAAACGCGTAGCATTTCCATGAACATGGAGCATTGCGCAATGGAAAATTCAAACATGCATCAAAGCATAAGCCAAGTTCACATATGTTACACAAACAAATTGATATATCCCCAGAAGAAGTCTCACTTTCTCTCTTTAGTGTGGATTGGATACAAAGTCTTTCTTCGTCAAGATCATTGTCTCTATGGTTATTTCCCTTTTGCTGAGTTCAATCGTTTGGATAACCCATACTTTGTGTGTGGATATTCGAATGATTGTCACTCTTGTAGAATTACACCCCGCCTTTTGGCCTGAGGGCACCATGTAGTTCTTATGTTCCATAAGTAACAATACCTTTTTCAAAGTCCAGTGTTTACTGGCATCGTCTAATAGAGTCTGGTCGTCACCAGTTCTCTCTTTGTACTTACTTTTGTGAGTCCCTTTACTGCCTTTTTCATAAGGGATATCTTTTGCTTCTTGCAAATCTTGCTTTGGTTATTTCCCCGTATGCTGCATGCAAATTAGAGTGCGAATGAGGGTGGGCATTCAATCCATCTTATTTTTCAATCATTTGAAATCCATACTATGTGTGTGGCAATTCGAATGATTGCCACCCTTGAAGAGTTACACCCCGCCTTTTGGCCTGTGCGATTCATGTAGTTCCTGCACTCCGCAAGCATCCATGCCTTTTTGAAAGTCCAGTGTTTACTGGCATCCCCTGATTGATTCTAGTTTTTCTTTCAGTCAAGTCCAATGGTTTTTGGCATCACATTCAAATCCAGTGTTCATCAACACCCCAATATAATCTAGTCATTGCTAGTCTTCTTCAGTCAAGTCCAATGATTATTGGCATCTCTTTCCTTAAAGTCTTGTGGTTACAGGCATCCTTTGGTCGAGTCTAGTGGTTACTAACCTTTTCTTTAAAGTCCTATTGTTACAGGCATCCTTTGGTTAGGTCTGATTGTTATTAGTCCTTTCCTTCAAAGTCTGGTTGTTACCAGCAAAAGTCCTGTTGTTACAGGCATCCTTTGGTCAGTTCTAGTTGTTACTAGTCTGTCCCTTTAAAGTCCTGTTGTTACAGGAATCCTTTGGTTAGGTCTGATTGTTATTAGTCCTTTCCTTCAAAGTCTGGTTGTTACCAACAAAAGTCTTGTTGTTACAGGCATCCTTTGGTCAGTTCTAGTTGTTACTAGTCTGTTCCTTTAAAGTCCTGTTGTTACAGGCATCCTTTGGTTAGGTCTGATTGTTATTGGTCCTTTCCTTCAAAGTCTGGTTGTTACCAGTAAAAGTCCTGTTGTTACAGGAATCCTTTGGTCAGTTCTAGTTGTTACTACTCTGTTCCTTCAAAAGTCCTGTGGTTACAGGCATCCCTTGGTAAAGTCTAGTGGTTACTAGCCTTTTCCTTAAAGGCCTGTGGTTACAGGCATCTTTCGGTTAGGTCTGATGGTTATTGGTCCTCTCCTTCAAAGTCTGGTTGTTACCAGCAAAAGTCTAGTGGTTACCAGTCTTTTCCTTAAAGTCCTGTGGTTACAAGCATCCTTCAGTTAGGTCTGATTGTTATTGGTCCTTTCCTTCAAAGTCTGGTTGTTACTAGCAAAAAGTCCTATGGTTATAGGCATCCTTTGGTTGAGTCTAGTGGTTACTAGCCTTTTCCGTAAAGTCCTGTGGTTACAGGCATCCCTCGGTTAGGTCTGATTGTTATCGGTCCTTCCTTCAAAGTCTGGTTGTAACCAGCAAAAGTATAGTGGTTACTAGCCTTTTCCTTAAAGTCCTGTGGTTACAGGCATCCTTCGGTCAAGTATGATTGTTATTGGTCTTTTCCTTCAAAAGTCCTGTAGTAACAGGCATTCTCCGGTTGGGTCTGATTGTTATTGGTCCTTTCTTTCAAAGTCTGGTTGTTATCGGCAAAGGACCAGTAGTTAACTGGCGTTTCTTGTTTATATCAAGCATTTAATAGTATCCCTTGCTTGGAATCAGTAGTAACCGGTGTCCTCTTTCAAAATCACAATTACAAATATCACCTCAGAGTTGTTACTCCGGAGCGCAAATTTTTGGGTTCTTTGGTATTCAATCCACTCACACCTCAAGTGTCCAGAACTTGTATCGTTTGTACATTCAGGTCCAAGCAGATTGAATAGGGGCAGCTGTTGCACCCCAAAATTTGCCCACTTATTTATTCCCCAATTGGCTTTCATATCATGTCCATGTGCATACTTCATGTAGGTCATTCATTTGATACATTCATTCATATCATTGTTATTGTTCAAGAATTGACAAGAAAAAAGGGGAAGTTAAGGCTGAATAAATTATTGATTAAAGAGAAAATTAGATCTGAGGTCTCAGGCATCATCTCCAATGGCATTCTTTTGAGGTCAAGGTTTTATCTACAAGTCAGAGCCTTGTTTGAAAGATGCAAGCTTCAGATTCACCAGGATCGCCAAATTAGGGTTTTGACCAAAGTCAACCCTGTTGACTTTTTGGTCAAAATTTAATCAAGAGGTGATTTTGAGTATGAAATATGGTTGCCTTGAAGAAATATTCGTTGAAGCTTCTTTGTTTGAAAATTGATTGAGAATTAGATCGGAAACGGATTAATCGGGAAATTCATCTGGAATCAGAGAAATTAGAACGGTTGACTTTTGGAACAAAATCAGGTCAATCACTCAAATATTGACTTTTTGTGGAAAATCGGTCAAAGAAAAGTCAAAGAAATGGATAAAATCAAGAAAATGCTAAAAGTTACCAAAATTGGAAAGGGTAGTTAAAATTGGAAATTGCTAAAAATGGAAAGTATGAAACTTAGTGGAAATTTGAAGAATTTGAGGATGGATGAGAGGCCCACTTCACCATCATTTTACACGTGTCAGGAGACTTTATTTCAAGAAAAGTTTAACATCAAAGTTGCTGATTTCGTGGAAATCTACATACTTGTAGTAGGAAGTTTCTTCAAACAATGTTTGCATCAAAAGATATGAATCAAAGAAATCTATGGTTCAAGGTTGAGAAATTGGTAATACTTAGAAACTTTTGGAAAGATGGTGAGAATAGATAAGACGCTGACTTCAGGCCCTGATTTTGTATGTGTCAATACATTATTTCAAGTTGCATTCAAGAGAAAAGTTACTCATATCATGGCAAAGTACAATTGTGTAGTTGGAAGTTTCTCCAAAAAAGGCATGGATTAAAAGATATAAATTCTTGAAGTGGGAGAAGTCAAACTGGAGATGTGTCATGTTGCTAGACAGTAGGTTCTTTCCAGCGCCAGCAAATGATCAAGCGGGTGGTGTGCTACATTCAAGGCATGTTTTAGAGAGTTACAAGCATCCTCCTAGATTGAGCTTAACATCCACATGTTCTAATCCATGCCTTCTTTCGTTTGATACTTATTTCGCAATTTTTGATTAAGTGCGGATTGAGATATAAAGCACTAAAGTGAGTCACTTGAAGAGGCATTTGGGCTAGGCATAATAGCAAGTCAGCAGGTGCGCGTAATCAATGGGTCAGGGCCTCTTTTCATGAGCATTTTCGGATAAGTTCCAGGAAGTATTTCTTGACACTTCCAACATCAATTCGCCTCTATTACATGCCTCCTTTGCAATGATTACAAGTTTGAACCGAGCAATAGTCTGGAAACGAAGTTGCATGTGTGTAAAGTTGGCACCGTGGTTGCTTGGTGTGGCATGAGGTACCAATCTGAAAGTTTTGCGACAGGGAAGCATGCATGAAATAAGTTCTAACTATCATTCCATAACTGGCCATGAAAGTCACTGAAACGATGAAAGCACGTGAAACCATACTACAATTGTACATTGCTTGTTCACTAAGTGTGAGAGTGAGAAACTACTCTACATGCAACTCCACCATAACACTAACATACACACTCCATATAAATAGCTCACTTCACTCTTTTTCCGGACAGACTTCACATTCTTTTTCTCAGTTTCAAATCGCTTCACTCTCCCATCTTTTCTCTCATCTCTTTGATCCTCCCATCGCACTCTTCTCTTTTCTTCCAACAACCTCCATAACAACCTAACAAACCTCCGGCCACCATAACCAAATCACTCAACTAACTCCGGCCACCACCAAATCTCAACCATCTTCAAACCTTCATCAACCTCCATCACCATCAAGTTCCATTCACGCACCTCCATTCTTCATCACTTTCGCACCATTATCATAGCAACTACCATCATCAATCACCTTAAGAGTATCTCTCTACCATTGGAGCAGCATCATCGCCATCATCGTGGCCTCATCATCATTATTCCGAAGCAAAACCCCATCCCTCTAACTCTACAAAAGCTTTGAGTCTGCAGCCAAGAATCGGAAGCTTGAACATCATCGTCTTCATCTCGTTCGTGTGGTAGCAGGACTGAGGAGCTTATATTCTCTTCTCCAGTTCAAGATTCATAACAAGTAAGATCTAAAGCTTTAGGTATCTTAGATAGCATACTCGTAGAAGCATACACGTTTACACTCAGTTGTCAACTTAATTTCAGTTTGTGCAAAATGCTTAGTATCTGATTGTTTACATGTTGTAGTTGAGTCCTATGTATCATAAGGATCGTTTTAGTGTGAAGTTCTTAAGTTTTAGTGAAGTTCTTGGGACCTAGGGTTTGAGGATTGGCCTCTGTTTGAGGGATAGTGGGAGAGTTGATGAAAACAAGCATCGGATTCGTGCTTAACACGAAAATTCGAGTCGGGTGGTGGTGGTAGCGTTTGTTTTTGGGCATTTTAGTTGGCCGCCGGTGGCGGTGCGAGCCGGAGAAGACGACCGGAGCTTAGCTCCGGCGTCTGAGATATTTGCTTGTTTTGTTTTCCGTTTCGCTTGCGTGTCCACATCTTATTGGTTAGATTCCCATCAGTTTGTTATTTCGTTTTATTCACATGACTGGTATGGCGATGTGTCAAGGTGTGGTTGGTTGAAGCTATTATTTTTTGTCCTATGCTAATTAAATGAGAGTTGCCTTGTTGATAAATATCACATGATTTCTTTTTAGTTACATTAATAGTGGTAGACCAAATTAAATGGAATAATATAGTCTACTGAGTGATAAGTATAAAATTGAATTGAAATTGGATTAGTGGTATGCATTTGAGCCACGATTTGTTTTGTTGAAGCCTGGGCCTTACAAGTTTTCTAACGTGCACCCCTGTTCTGCTGACATACACAATGCATAGGATACGGACCTAAGTGTTTGCGCTATCCAAACCCCTGTAATCTTGGGCCCAGGTGTGCATTATACATGACTTCAGTTCATTTAGTTTTTGCTACTTCACCCCCTGCTGACAATAAAAAAAACAATAAAAATAGTTATTTTTTTTTATTATTTTTGTTCCACTGCTTGTTATGTGAATTATGCTTGAACAAAAATGTGATAAAAATATTTTCTTAGCCAATTAGATTTATTAGATTCCATAGTCTGTTTTTTAGAATTTTAATAGTAGAATTTCTTTGAATTTTGATTGGATTACATAATAAAAAATACATAGTTTTTTAGTTTTTAATTCAAAAAATAGTCTTAAAGATGAATGAAAAATAAAAATTGCTTGTGAATATTTTCCTTTTTAGTTTAGATTTTAATTCTTCCTTTTTGTGAAAATTTTCATATTGTGTGAAATGTCTAAAATACCTCTAGTTGTTAAAGTTGACTTTAGTCAACTTAAACAACTTTCTTCTTGGTTAATTCCCTTTAGATTTTAGTTTAGATCTTAAATAGGAATTAGAATAACAATTAGGTTAGAAAATAGGTTAGTCCCCCTTGTTCATTCCTTTTTCTTTTCAACATTAAAACATTAACAAATAGAGATGCGAATCACATTAAGAAAGTGATAGAGAAATGAGTGGGATTCATTCCCTAATCTGTTTCTCAATCACTTAGTGACATAGAAATGAGTGGGATTCATTCCCTAATCTGTTTCTCGAACATTACATAATGGGATAGAAATGAGTGGGATTCATTCCCTAATCTGTTTCTCGAACATTAATTAATGGGATAGAAATGAGTGGGATTCATTCCCTAATTTGTTTCTTGAACATTATATAATGGGATAGAAGTGAGTGGGATTCATTCCCTAATCTGCTTCTCGATCATTATACATTTTTATGTGATTCAAATTGCAAAATAAATTCCCTGAAAAAATACCCAACCAAAAACATTTAAAACACATAATAAAGGCTCGAATTAAAACAAAGTGACGAAGTGGTGCGAAACCTTGTATTGGGTTTTGTTCATCATGTAGTTACATAAAAAACACAAACCCAAGTTCATTCTTTTGCCTTGTTAGGCACCTAAGAACAAGTTAAGTCCTTTCCAAAAGTAGGCGTATAAGTCTCCAAAGGTCGAGCATCGTGGATTGTGACCTTAACCGCTGTTCAACTAAAAAACACAAAACAAATGGAAACTATGGAGCCGAACTACGGTAGCTCTGATTCCTTGTAAGGGATACGTAGGCATTAGGTCGCGGGGCCTAAGCGAGCACACTTGTAAATAATTCCTTCTTTTCCCCGTATTTCTTTTAGGTTTAGACGTTAGATACACCCTTTAGATAGAAACAAACATAGGTGGATACCATCGAGTACGATGGGCGTGAGGGGTGCTAGCACCTTCCCCTTGCGTAACCGACTCCCGTGCCCTATTCTCTGGTCGAAAGACCTTGTTCTTGTTTCGAGTTAGGTTTCTGATATTCCTTTCCCGCGATGGGATAAATATATTAGTGGCGACTCTGATTCCATTTTTCGCGGTAGCGACAATGATAGAATTAGATCTTTTGTCGTGTCAGCACCGTTCGTAGTAACTGAATTAGAATTTGGAGAGATTATCGTGTCCACACCATTCGTGATGATGGAATTAGATCCTTGAGAGTTGACCGTGTCAGTACCGTTCGTAGTAATTGAATTAGATCAGAGATATGGTTCAACTACTTGTTCTTGTATCCTGAAAAAAGGTAAAGTTAGTCTTTATGCAATGTCATGATGCATGTATTATGTGACGAGTTTTGCATGTTATGTATGAATTTATTATGAGGTAATGTACGCAATGTATGAATATGTTTATGATATATGATGTATGAACATGATTTATCCTGTCTTGATTGAAAAAATAAATCTTTGGGTCATTGTGATTTTGATGTTTGATCTTGTTTTGGAGATGCTCAGCTGGGGATTTATGATTTTTGCTTGGGGATGAGAACCATTTGAATGATTGATCTTGATGTACCCTGACCGGGGATAAGAGAGATGAATAACCCCGTTTGAAGAAGAGAAACGTGTCGGGGAACCGGTAGCGTCGAAGATGTAAACTCCGTTGAGGAACTAAGTCTTTGTTGGGGCGAGAGCATTTGAAGATATCTTCTTAATGATTATTCTGTGGGGATATGTTCCGGCGAAGCCGGCTTTGTGGGAAGACATGGATGTCTTGAACGTTGCCCCTAGTATTATAGTAACTGTCATTCCTGGATTTATATTGATTAGGACACACCACCGAGTATTGATTAAGATGTCAAACTGGACTTGCATAGATTTTCCCCTGCTAGTATTGATTTTGGAAAGATCCGCCTCGCGAGGACTTTGTGAGATGTGCACTATGGGCTACATGCCCCTAGTAATCATAGGCCCAGGACCATGTCCCATGTTGATTGGGAAGTAGTTTCAGATATACTTGGATGCATGCCCCTGATTGTTTTGGCATCCTTGAGAGATTTCTCGGAATATCGACTTGATTGCCCCAGATTGATCGGGAAATAGTTTGAAACCCACTTAGGATATATGCCTTTGACTGTTTAGCATTTGAGAGATTCTTGGAATCTTGACTTGATTGCCCCAGATTGATCGGGAAATAGTTTGAAACCCACTTGGGATGTACGCCTTTGACTGTTTGGCGTTTGAAAGATTCTTGGAATCTTGACTTGGTTGCCCCAGATTGACTGGGCAAAACGTGCCATGCCCCTTGTATACGTAAGAGACATTGCTTCTTGGAGTAATCTTTGTCGGTCGGGGTAACTTTGAGTCATTAGTCATACCCTGTGCAAATTCTTTCTTTTGCTAACATTTGAAATTATGTAGCAGAATATGTTTAATAATGAATTCATGAGATGAAATGCATACGTCTGTCTTGAGTTTTTGAAAAACATTAAAACAGGAGATGTAAAAGCGTGATATTCGTAAAAACGTGATGTTTGTAAAAAATGAAATATCAACTCATAATTTTTGGTAAACCTTAAGGAGTCAGGGTACCTTTTTGGTGATGGTATGCTTTCGACTAACCATGCTTCAGTTAGGACTTTCAAGGGTTGTAACGTGGCTTGGTTCACGGTTTAAGAAACAAAGGATAACGGCTCAAAATTTATTTGTACCCTTCCCAATCTTCGTGATGTTCTTCGATCCTATGCTCAATTAACTTTGCATTTAAGTTCTAGCAGAGCTTGAAGTCGTAACATTGATATTTGATGATGGTTTCAGCACCGGCAGTTTATTTTGACAGGCAGTCCTCCTTTTTTGTAATTCTTTTTTTTTCGAGGATTTGTAGTGACCTCTTTTTTGACATTGATTTTGTTATCCCTAACTTTTGCCTGAACTGTTTATTTTGAGGTTACAGTCAGCGGAATGTTTCGATTTTTGGTAAGTCTCCTTCATAGGTTTTGACTTAACAGCTTTTCTTTTTTTGATAGATGTTGACTGCCTGACTTAATGGTTACGGGAACCCATCATTATTTGTGTAGACAGCAGCTAGTATAATTGAGTTAACTGAGTAACTACCCGCCCCAGGTTATGATCAAAGGTTTTAAATTGTTCAAGAAAGAAAACTTCTACTCCTTAGGCTCAAAGGGGTTGACGAGGGATTAACATCCTTATATCTCCACTGTTTAGGAATTGAAACAATTCCTGTACATCGTCAGCATAGTGTGTTCGAAAGCATATTGTATGAGGTTGCAGTATCATTTTCGTCATCCTCCCTCAGGAGGCTTACAGCTTAGCAGGAGTTGAATATCGCAAAACATATGCAAAGTAAAGACATAATTTAAAATGAGTGATAGCGAAATAATTTATTCAACACAAACCTATGCAATGCACTGATGATGATTATTAAAACAGATAATGTCTATCATGAGTCAAATGTTTAAACAAACAGAAAAGAAATGTGCAAATGAAAGTAGATCTAATGATCCAAAAGTTCGTCCGTCTAGACGTAAATCAGTCTTGTCATAACTAGGCATAGGAGCAGTGGTCATCCCAGGAGTTTTCAGGAGGGTTGAATTTGATTTCCCCGTCATCGATCAGATCTCGATTCTTATTCGTCAATGTTCAGCAATTGTTAGTGTCATGTCCAGGACTGTTGAAATGGTATGCGCATCTCGCATTGGGTTGATAGGAAGTAGCGGAGGTGCTAGGATTCTTAGGAGTGTCTCTCAGAGTACTCAATTCGATCTTCAACAGATGTTGTAATGCTTGAGCCAGCGACATATTTATCTTGGTGAATTGACGCTTAGGTACGTCTGGCTTTCTTCGTTGTTGTAGAACTACTTCAACAGATAGGTTACGTTCATTAAGGCCTTTCTAGTTGCGCACAACATCAGTTACATGAGGTTCCTCAGGTGAATGGAAATCAGTGATCTTGTCATCGATTAAGTCTTGAATACTATGCGTCAATGGTCAACAATCTTCGGTATCATGGCCAGGACTGTTCGACTGATAAGCACATCTTGCATTGTACTTGTACCCAAGAGCAGGATTGGCAGGAACTGAATATGGAGACAATAGGGTTATCAAGTTCTGATTGAGCAGTTGTTGCAGAATTTTGAGATAATGGCATGTGCAATGAAGTAAACTTTGCTGCATATTCTGATCCTTTTTCTTCTGGGTTAACAAGGTTTTTCAACTCGTCTTGCCACCTGACCAAGTTCAGAATCAGAACTTGGAACCGGATATTCTGAGCCTGAAGATTTGTGACTGATTGCTCGAGATCCATTTGTGCTGAAATAAACAGCGAGAGATAATGAGAAGCCTATTGCGGAAACCTGTTATGCAATGTTCATGAATGTAGATGCAATGTTTTCAAAGTTCTTTAGGAAATTTAGTTTGCGACATTAGGAAATGATTGGTCACCGCTTCGTCTGAAGAATCTTGGTCTTTAAATGTCCTTCTTTGAGAATCAAGCTCACCATACCGAGTGGATCATCGCCTCTGATTCGGGATATCTCTGAATTTGAAGGTACATGGTTAGAGGAAAATAAATCCTCTTGCCCCTTGATAGGTACAATGTCTCTGATTTGGAAGACAAATGGCCAGAGGAAAGTAAATCCTCTTGCCCCTTGATAGGTACTGAGTCTCTGAATTGGAAGGTATGTGGCCAGAGGAAAATAAATCCTCTTGCCCCTTGATAGGTACTGAGTCTCTGAATTGGAAGGTATGTGGCCAGAGGAAAATAAATCCTCTTGCCTCTAGATAAGAGTTCAATTCTTGATAAGAGTACCTGAAATTGTGCGCCCTAAATCCCTAAGATCCTTGAAAGGGTTAGTCAATCATGCTATGTTATGATGTCATGATGTTATGTGAATGCAATCCATCGGGCAAAGTGTAAGATAGTAAGGACGAGTGAGTCCCACAAGAAAAACCTGCAAGAAAACCAAAGGGTTAGTAGCAAACACAAACAAGTCACACAAGTGTCCTTAGGTTTAGAGGCTCGCATGAAGTTCGTAGGTAAGTACCCTTCCCACTGAAGTTTAGTTGGTTCAACCTGTACTAGATAAAGATCGAGTTCTAGGGAGCTCATATCATTGACCTTTATCGAAGGCGCTTATCTCAGTTCGGCAATCGAATCACCAACCGAGAAGGTCCTGAAAGTTCAGTCCATATGAGTGTAGCTTCGAGTATCAACCAACTTCAGTCGGAACCAAAGCCAGCTATCTCGCTACTTTCTAATAGGCCAAAGTCAAGTTCAACTAAGGTTCTAGGGGCAAATTAGTGCTTAATGACACCACGCAGCAGCCAAGTGTTTCCTCAAGTCGGATCCCAAGGAACACCAGGACAAACCAATGTGTCACACTAACGATGGCCACCATATCAACCACATCAGTATACGCTGTGCAGTCTCCTTGGTCTCATGCCATTTACCTAAGGTACTCAGATCCGGGTTAGGATCTTTCACCCAAGTAAATACCCAAAACAGCCTTTGAAATATAAAGCAGACAAATCAAACAATTAAAGTGATCCTAAACTTTAAGGTAACCCCTCTTTTATTCGAAAGCGTCCCCAGCAGAGTCGCCAGTTCTGTAATACGGTGAACTGAATTTTAAAGAAAATGTTGCGGATAGCAAGAGTCGCCACCGACTTTTATTTTATCCAATTTATAGAAAGGCTAAAAGAACAGAAAAAGACCTTTTTTAAAAAGATTTGAGTTCGGGGGGTAAGTTATACAAAGGGAAGGTGTAAGGCACCCTTCGCATCCATGGTTTTCCATGGGCTCTTAATTGCTTAGCTCACTTTATTTTCAAAATGTTTGAATTGTTTGAAAAGTAGGGTGTGAATAGAAATTTTGTATGAGAACTTTACCTTGTAAATAAGCGTATTCTTTTGAAAAGTATTTGAAAATTAGTGGGAAAAAGAATTTGAATTTGAATTTGAACTTGAAAAAGAGCAAACAATTAGTAGCAACTACCCTAAGTTTTAAAATTCGTTCTTTTAGCCTTTCAGGGCGAAAGGGTCTATCCATACCATAAGAGGGCAGGAAGTCTTTCAATTGGATGTTTGAAGGGTCATCGAGATATCGTTCGCCATAAGACTTTCCCTTGCCATAAAGAGGGAAGGTAGTCTAAGGGAAGGATATAATAGTCATTCTGTTTAGGCATCATGCGAGGATACCTTAACAATTGGGACGATCATCTTTTACCGAGGCAGCTTCGAGGGACAAAATTGATGATATCACTTAATAAGGCAACCTTTGCTTTAGGTATCCTCAAAATCGAGGGACTTGGCTATTTAGTACAATTAAAGGCAACAGGCAACAATAAGGTGACAGTATAAGGAAACAAGAGGGATTACCCTAAAGGTGCGTGTGTGGCACAATCACGTGGTTAACTTCGATGATATTTATCTTGTAATTAGTGATCTAAGTTATTTAGCAGGCTTGCACTCCCTAGGGTTACTAACCATGGCAGAAAATAAAACAGTTAAAATCCTACGCTATTACAATAAACACCTGCGGGGATGGGGGATTACAATAAAAACCTGTAGGGGAATGCAGAAATTAAAAGGCGGAAAGTAAAGGCAAAAAATAAGAGGGATCAATAATCAGCATAAACACCTTCGAATGCCTTGATATTCCTCGAACCCTTGATCAACTCTGAAAGGAAAATAAATAAGGGAGAACAGTGATTAGTAATCATGATGAAAATAGTCGACCAAAATAAAATCAGGGTTTACAGATATTAAAATAGTTAATTAGCCAAAAATTTAATTATTATCCTAAAATATCTACTAACTTAAAAATCTTAACTAATTATTTAACCTAATTAATTTAATAATAAAACTAATCATAATTAATTTAAAATTATTAACTTAAATTAATGAAAATCATTTTTTACATTTATAAAAGAAAGAGGTTGAAATCCAAAAGAATTAGCAAAAAACTAAGCCAAAGAAATAAAGAAAAGATTTATGTAATAATAATAAGAAGAATTAAGGGAACTTAGCTTTTTGACTTGAACGCGCGTGGCTGAAGGACCTTTGATTAAACCTGGAAAGTCGAACACAAAGAAGAGAAATGGTTAGTGCATTGACTGATCTAAACCCTAATCGATTACAAACCCTAAAAGTTTACAAACCCTAATCCTGATTAATTTTATGAACCTAATTTAACTATCCTAAATTAGTTCTAATTATTTTAAAATAAATCACCCTAATTATTCTAACTGATTTATTAATTAAAACCATTAAAAATATAATTAATAGCCTAATTATTAACTAAATTAAATTAATTACTAAATAAAACTAATTATATAAAAAACTTGTTATTTTTAAAAGGATTTTGACTTGAAAAGAAATTTTTTTTAAAGAGTTTTTGTTTTTTATTAATAAAATAATTGCAAAAAAAAAAGAAGTAAAAGAATAATAATAAAAAAAAGAATAGTTAAAAACTTAGCTCTATGGATCAGGTGTGGTTGGTCCTTGTGGGTCCATGGTGTGCTTGCATTCCTGAGTGTTAGATCTGGAGTATTTGAAGATCCTGTGACTGATAACGAGGGTGCATGATGGTCTTGTTTTAACCATGAGCGCTGGATCCACAAGTGACTAGAACCAAATGATTTGCAAAAACATTTATGTCTCCTGCTGGGTTCGAAATGACGCTTTGGAGGATGCAAGATCTTTCATCTGGCCAACTGTGCTAACGCTGCTTTGGTGTTTATGATCTGCGTGGAACTAATGAAATAGCAAAACGCACCATGGATTGAACAAAACGCGCGCCAGGTTCAAACGAACCAATCTGTGGCTGCCACATCGTCATCTTCCTCATTCCATGCTCTGCAAACAGAATCACTTTTGGCGATGGTTTTTGTCCGTTGCCATATCCCTGCGAAATCAAACTTCAATAAATATGGATGATAACTTAAAATTGAAACCACGGCCTGACTCGAAATCACCCCCTGAACATAGTGGTGGCACTAATTCGGCCTAATTCCTCCTGAATATAGAATTCCCCAAAATCAATCTCTAAACCCTAGCCATGGTGAATCTCGAATCCTACATCAAACCTCAAATTAAAGTATGCAGAATCCTTCTAAACATCTATATAAACCATAATATGCAATTGAAACACATTAACACTGGATGAATATGGTAAAACGAAATTGAAAAAAAGGAATGGAAAATCGTGACTTATAGGATGCGATGCTGAATGTTCTAAGGCCTAGGGACTCTCAAGGATTGTTATGCAATCTCCAAATTTCTTTGAACAAGCCTCCAACTCAAAAATCGATCCTCACTTTTTTTGAAAAGTTAAAGCTTTTGTATATGACTTTCGTGGATGCCAATCCTTGTTCTCCTCTCCTCCCAATGGGCACGAATTACACACATATGTATAGCATGAATTAGGTCAAGGAATTGGATTAAATCTTAGTGAATTAAGGAGATTGAAATTTGATTGATTTTTGAATGCAAACTTTCTAAATTGGCTCCAATTTCACTTATCTCAATCCAATCTTAGGGAGCACGAATTTGGTACCATTTAAAGCATATTTTGATAATTGATTCTGATTAAAATCAAAAGCAAATCAAATTTTCTTGTATTTTCCCAATTATATGACTTATATTGTATTTTTTATGAATTAAATTCAATAAAAAATCCAATATTAATCAATAAATCATGGCAATTGAATTTGGGGCCTTGGATGTCATAAGGATGAAGATCGAATCTTAAAATCACGGGCCTCTTTGCAAAAAAAAATCCATTTGGAGGCCTTTTATTTCACATTTTTCTTCTCCAAATTGTCCAACTTTGACAAGGCATATCTCCCTCAATTTTTAAGGTATGGAAGAGTTCTAGGACTTTTTGGAAACCTCAAGATATCCTCTACAATCCACTTTGGAACATATTTTGCATTTGATTATTTTATCTTAAAGATAATGGCTTTGACAAAAAACTACTTTTGGTTGACTTTCAAAAAGGACCTATAATGTTTTGGCTCATATCTCTTAAATGAAGCATTTTTAGCCTTGGCATGTGAGAGACAAAGTTGTATAGAATTTAATTTCCTTCAAATTGAGCTTGGGATGGAAAATTTCTGATGTTCCATGTGAAAGTTATGGCTGGTCAAAGTTCAATTGACTTTAGGTCCAAAAACCCTAATTTAGAAAGTTTGAGTTTTGTTGATTTCTGATCTTTTCTTGTTGAATCATGATCAATCCTTGATCAAATGATGAATGATACTTCAAAATAAGGCTGTTGACAAAAAATCAGAAGTTTTGACTGTACTTTGACCATAGTTTGACTTTTAGGTCAACCAGTCGATTATTGATCGTTTGGGCCATTGAGTGAGCAATCTTCTGAATCAGAACTTGAAACTTGGCATGAGGATCCTTTGAGGCATGTGAGAGACCATGAAGTCCATTTGAGGTATCAGAAGTTGATTTTTCTTGGAGAGAAATAAAACCCTAGTTTTGGCCCTTCTCGCTTAGGAGAGAGTGCATCCACCTAGATCTTGAGCTTGTTGATATTTGGATGAGCTTGAGTGTAAAAATGTGATGGGAAAATTTTGGGGTATGACAGTATGCAATTTCATAGAACATAGCATGCACCCTTGCTTGTACTATAAGTAATCATTGTTGTCATACCCCAAAATTTGCCCACCATATTTTTATACTCAAGCTCATTCGAATGTCAAAAGCTCAAGACTTGACTGACTATACACTCTCCTAAACAACAACCCTCAAACTAGATTGCCCACTCAATGGCCCGAACGATCAATAATCGACTGGTTTACCTAAAAGTCAAACTATGGTCAAATCACAGTCAAAGTTCCTGATTTTTTGTCAACATTCTCATTTGGAAGTGTCATTCATCATTTGATCAAGATTTGATCATGATTCATCAAGAAAAGGTCAAAAATCCACAAAAGTACAAAGTTGCTAAATTAGGGTTTCTAGGTAAAAGTCAACCTAACTTTGACCGACCATATCTCTTTCATACTTTATCAAAATATCCCCAACCAAAGCCTAATCCCTAGGAAATTTCATTCTCTACAACTTTGATGTTGGGCTCAAAGTCAAGAAATGCACCATTTGAGAGATATGAGCCAATACATTACAGGTCCTTCTAGGAGCTCGCAAAAAGCAGTTTTTTCTCAGAAGCCATATCATCAAGATAAAATCTCCAGATGAAAAATATGTTCCAAAGTGGCTTATAGAGGACATCTTGGGCTTTCTAAAAAGTCCTAGAACATGGTCATATGTTAAAAATTGAAGAAGATACGAGGCTCAGAAATTAGTCGATTTTCAAGAAAAATACAAAACCCTAATTGCATAATTTTGTGTTTTTGGACTAATGGGCTTAAGACATGGGTCTCAAATGTGTCCATAGGCTTTGTGGACATCCTTAAACT
Organism: Vicia villosa; assembly: GCF_029867415.1. NCBI lineage: Eukaryota > Viridiplantae > Streptophyta > Magnoliopsida > Fabales > Fabaceae > Vicia > Vicia villosa. Next base: position 160,786 of record NW_026705829.1, on the reverse strand, counting down.
ACTTACTTCATTATTATGATATTTATTTTGTTTACTTGAATTTTAATTCATTTAAAAACAAATAAATTATTATAAAATATGGGAAAATTAGTTTTAATAAAATATTTGATTTTTTTAATCAATTCCAAGTAATTAAAAGGGCCAAGTATGATACAAAATTTGTGACAAAAGGGGCGGAAAGAGTGGATTAAAATTGATACAAAAATAGTAATTTTTCAACCAAATTTTATTTCTCCAAAATACTTCACCCAAGCCCAATGTTTTAAACCTAATTTACTCTTCTATAAAAGGAGAAGGTTCAGTCATGTTAAGGGGACGAAAACATAAGGATTGGAGCAAAGGAAACCCTAATGAAACTTCCAAAAGAATTCAAGAGCTAGGGCATCCAAGAATTTTCTTTCTAGGCCGATTCAAGGACGAGAAAACATCCTATTTATCTTTGACAAGATTATAGGAAAGAACCAGAGCCATCGTTCGTGAGGTTTGAGGCCATAATCACATAATGCCATTGTTAGGGCATTGAAGGAGCTCGTGTTCGTTCTTAAGTGTACAGACGTTTTCATTCCAAACGAATACCACCATGAGATTCGCAACATCCTAATTAGTAAATCCGGGTGTTTAGTTCTCTTGTTTAACATTGTTTGTGCAGGATATAGTATTCGAAGGTTTTCTCGCGGCAAAATCCGCAGCAAAATTGGTGGAAGAATCCGCAGCAAACCCAGCCCAGGTTGAACGAAGAAGACAACACAGTTGGCAGCACTTCAGTGGCGCGTCAACTCTCCTCTAATCTCTCCCCACGCGTGCGCTTCCGTGATTCGCCAGTCAAATATTCAAAGCCCTCTCTCCACCATTGACTGGGCAACCTGAGCGCGTGGGGTCCGTGTTAGAACAAGATTTGTTCTGATCAATATTCTTAGTTTTGATGATAACAAGGATATGAATTTTGGATGAGATAATGTGGTACTCTAATACATTTCAATTTCCCTTTCAGGAAATATATAAAGAGTATGCACAAATCAGCGCTCAAAAGCTTTGACTCAGAAGGTTCAGCATGCAACATCAGAACATGGTCTGGCAAGACATCAGAAGATGGTCAAAGCAGAATCATAACATGGGTCTATGGAAGCATCATAAGAACTTGAGATCAGAAGCAGAAGCACTGAAGTTCTCATGGTATCACGCTCAGGAGCACTTCAAGGTCAGAAGATAAGAAGATGCTCTGCACCAAGCTGTTTGACTCTGATGATATTCAAACGTTGTATACACAAACATTAGATCAGAAGCAAGTACAAGATGGCAGGCTACGCTGACTGACAAAAGGAACGTTAGAAGCTATTAAAGGCAACGTCAGTAGACACAGCGTAAACAAGGCTCGAGGTAGTTGACAAAAGAGTGAAACATTAAATGCAATGCTGTACGGAATACGCAAAGCATTAAATACTCCCAACGGTCATCTTCTCAAGTGCCTATAAATATGAAGTTCTGATGAGAAGCAAGGTTACCGATTCTGACGAATTCTGTGAATACAAACTTGCTGAAACGCTGTTCAAATCAAAGCTCACAAACTTCATCTTCATCAAAGCTCACTACATTGCTGTTGTAATATATTAGTGAGATTAAGCTTAAACTTTAAGAGAAATATCACTGTTGTGATTATAGCTTTTCAGAAGCATTGTAATACTCTTAGAATTGATTACATTAATTTGTAAGTAACTAGAGTGATCAAGTGTGATCAGGATACTCTAGGAACTCTTAGCTTGTGTCTAAGCAGTTGTAACTAGAGTGATCACGTGGTGGTCAGGATACTCTAGAAAGTCTTAGCTTGTGTCTAAGCAATTGTTCCTAGAGTGATCAGGTTGTGATCAGGATACTCTAGAAGACTTAGTCGTGGGCTAAGTGGAAAACCATTGTAATCTGTTGAGATTAGTGGATTAAATCCTCAGGTGAGGTAAATCACTCCAAGGGGGTGGACTGGAGTAGTTTAGTTAACAACGAACCAGGATAAAAATAACTGTGCAATTTGTTTTTATCGTTCAAGTTTTTAGACTACACTTATTCAAACCCCCCTTTCTAAGTGTTTTTCTATCCTTCAATTGGCATCAGAGCGCCGGTTCTAAGGTGCAAGCACTTAACCGTGTTTTGAAAAGATTCAAGAAGAGAAAAACGCTTCAGTAAAAGATGGCTGGTGAAATTCCAACAAACCCACCTGCATCTACATCTGGCTCTGTTGAGCAATATAATGGTAACAATGGTTATACTAGACCACCAGTATTTGATGGTGAAAACTTTGAATACTGGAAAGATAAACTGGAAAGTTACTTTCTTGGTCTAGGTGGTGAACTATGGGATCTTCTGATGGATGGTTACAAACATCCAGTGAAAGCCAGTGGCGTAAGGCTTACAAGGCAAGAAATGGATGATGATCAGAAGAAGCTTTTCAAGAATCATCATAAATGTAGGACTGTTTTGCTGAATGCTATCTCTCATGCTGAGTATGAGAAGATATCTAACAGGGAAACGGGCTATGATATATATGAGTCATTGAAAATGACCCATGAGGGAAATGCTCAAGTCAAGGAGACTAAAGCTCTTGCTCTAATCCAAAGATATGAAGCCTTCAAGATGGAGGATGATGAAAACATTGAGAAGATGTTCTCAAGATTTCAAACGCTAACTGCTGGATTAAGAGTTCTGGATAAAGGCTACACCAAGGCTGATCATGTAAAGAATATTATCAGAAGCTTACCCAGAAGATGGGGTCCAATGGTAACAGCATTCAAGATTGCAAAGAATCTGAATGAAGTTTCTTTGGAAGAGCTTATCAGTGCCTTGAGAAGCCATGAAATAGAGCTGGATGCAAACGAGCCTCAGAAGAAAGGTAAGTCTATTGCATTAAAATCTAATGTTAAAAAATGCACTAACGCTTTTCAGGCTAAAGAAGAAGATCCTGAAGAATCAGAATCTGAAGAAGAAGATGAACTGTCCATGATCTCCAGAAGGGTAAACCAACTCTGGAAGAGCAAGCAAGGGAAGTTCAGAGGCTTCAGAAGTTCAAAGAGATTTGAACGAGGAGAATCTTCTGGTGACAGAAGATCCGACAAGAAGAAGGTTGTCTGCTATGAGTGCAATGAGCCTGGACACTTCAAGAATTAATGTCCAAAACTTCAGAAGGAGAATCCCAAGAAGAAGTTTCATAAGAAGAAAGGTCTTATGGCAACATGGGATGATTCTGAATCAGAATCAGACTCTGAAGGAGAGCAAGCAAACTTCGCGTTGATGGCTACAGAAGATGATGGATCAGAATCTACATCAGAATCAGATTCTGAAGAGGTATTTTCTAAACTATCTAGAGAAGAGTTAGTTTCCAGTTTAATAGAACTTCTGGAACTCAAGGCTCATCATCTTAGTATCAAATACAAAAAGCCGAAGAAGCGGTTTGAATTTGAAACTAAGAAGCTGGAAGTGGAAAACTCTGAACTGAAGGAAAAAGTTTTAAATTTATCCAAAGATAGTGGATCTCCTTCTGAAACAGAAAAATCCATTCCGAGTCTCAATCATATTCTGAAAGAATATGACTCGAGCTTCAGAAAGTTCTTATCTAGAAGTATTGGCAGAAGTCATCTTGCTTCTATGATATATGGTGTTTCTGAAAACAGAAGGTTTGGCTTTGGCTATGAGGGTGATACCTCACATAAATTTGAACCTATTGATGATCTGAAGATCACATACAAGCCATTGTATGATCAGTTCAAATATGGCCATGCACAAGATATTAGGCTCACCTCACATGCACAGAGCTTTAACACTGTTCACACCAAGAAGCATGTGACACATCCTAAGAAATATCATGCTGACAAACCTATAGAATATCATGCTGTTCCTCCTGTTAAATATTATGCTAAACCCAAGTTCAATCAGAACTTGAGGAGAACTAACAAGAAAGGACCCAAGAAATTGTGGGTACCTAAGGAGAAGATAATTTCTGTTGCAGATATCCTTGGCTGCAAAGAGGACAAAAAGCAAAATGTCATGGTACCTGGACTCTGGGTGCTCGCGACACATGACGGGAAGAAGGTCTACATTCCAAGACCTGGTGCTTAAACCAGGTGGAGAAGTCAAGTTTGGAGGAGATCAGAAGGGCAAAATCATTGGCTCTGGAACCATAAGTCTTGGTAACTCTCCTTCCATAACTAATGTACTTCTTATAGAAGGATTAACGCATAACTTATTGTCCATAAGTCAATTAAGTGAAAATGGTTATGATATAATCTTCAATCAAAAGTCTTGCAAGGCTGTAAGTCAGAAGGATGGCTCAATCCTATTTACAAGCAAGAGAAAGAACAACATTTATAAGATTGATCTTTCTGATCTTGAGAAGCAGAAGGTGACTTGTCTTATGTCTGTTTCTGAGGAGCAATGGGTCTGGCACAGAAGATTAGGACATGCTAGTTTGAGAAAGATTTCTCAGATTAACAAACTAAATCTGGTCAGAGGACTCCCAAATCTGAAATACAAATCAGATGCTCTTTTTGAAGCATGTCAGAAGGGCAAGTTCTTCAAACCTGCATTCAAGTCTAAGAATGTTGTGTCTACCTCAAGACCGTTAGAACTCTTGCACATTGATCTGTTTGGCCCAGTCAAAACAACATCTGTCAGAGGGAAGAAATATGGATTAGTCATCGTTGATGATTATAGCCGCTGGACATGGGTAAAGTTCTTAAAACACAAGGATGAGTCTCATTCAGTGTTCTTTGATTTCTGCACTCAGATCCAATCTGAGAAAGAGTGCAAAATCATAAAGGTTAGAAGTGATCATGGTGGTGAATTTGAGAACAAATTCTTTGAGGAGTTCTTCAAAGAAAATGGCATTGCCCGTGATTTCTCTTGTCCTAGAACTCCACAGCAAAATGGAGTTGTAGAGAGAAAGAATAGGACTCTACAAGAAATGGCCAGAACCATGATCAATGAAACCAATATGGCTAAGCATTTTTGGGCAGAAGCAATAAACACTGCATGTTACATTCAGAATAGAATCTCTATCAGACCTATTCTAAATAAGACTCCTTATGAATTGTGGAAGAACACAAAGCTCAACATTTCATATTTCCATCCTTTTGGATGTGTATGTTTTATTCTGAATACTAAAGATCATCTTGGTAAGTTTGATTATAAAGCACAAAAGTGTTTCCTTCTTGGATATTCTGAACGCTCTAAAGGCTACAGAGTATACAATACTAAAACATTGATTGTAGAAGAATCAATCAATATCAGGTTTGATGATAAGCTTGGTCTTGAAAAACCAAAGCAGTTTGAGAATTTTGCAGATATAGATATTGATATATCAGAAGCTGTAGAACCAAGAAGCAAAGCTGCAGAAGTTGGTAGTCTTAGAAGCAATGGATCAGAAGATCCAATTGCTGCATCTTTAGAGAATCTCAGGATTTCTGAAGAGCCAATAGTCAGAAGATCATCTAGACTTGCATCAGCTCATTCAGAAGATGTGATCCTTGGGAAGAAAGATGATCCTATCAGAACTAGATCCTTTCTAAAGAATGACTATCAGAAGTAGTGATCAGAATCAGAAGATGTACAGTCTTTTCAGAACAACACAGCTGTCATCTATGAGTATCTGAAAATGAACGCGTGTCCGTACAGTCAGTACAAAGCGTGCAGTTGAAAAGACGCCGATCTAGGTAACTGTGTTAAATCATTTCTTTTACCATGTTCTCTCACCTAACGTCATTCACCATTTAATGCTTTTGATTTCCTTTGATTCTGTAACTGTTCAATCTCAAAAATTTTATTGCATTTTTTTTTAAAATCCGTCTCTATAAATTCTTTTCAAATCATATTGTTTATCCTTTTCGCTCCCATTCTCTCTTTCTTCTTGCATTTTTTTTTAAAACCCTAAACAAAAACCCAGAATTTGTTCTTCTTATTTGTTCGTTCTGCTTCAATGGCTGCTTCTTCATCTCAAAATGTTGGTTCATCTGCTCCTCTCCATCTTCAAGAAGAAGAAAATCAGCAACTCACTCCGGTTGTTGCGTGCTCCATTCCTAAGAATGAATTGGAAGTTCTATGTGAACTCATGGTTGATTTTGATAACATTGAAGAACACCAATATCATCTTAAAGAAGATATCATCTTTCAAGGATGGACTTCACTGTTCGCTAAGTTCTGTGGACCAGTCTATCCAGATCTTGTCAAGGAATTCTGGGTGCATGCAGTTGTCGCCCCTAAATCCATCTTGTCTTTCGTCCATGGAAGGTTTGTGGTAGTAACTGAGGACATTCTAAGAATGATGTTTGATCTGAGAAACGCCGAGGGGGCTTTTGAAATTGATCAAAGGGCTGACTGGCAAGTTGTGTTGTCTACTCTCTACACTAACGCAAATAAAACAAAGCATGTCAAGGACATGAGACACCTCTACAAAATCTGGACCAAGATTCTTCTTGGGTGTTTCTATCACAGGAAGAGTACGCATGCTGCAGACTTCGTCAACAATGAGCAAAAATACATTATGTATTGCATTGCCACTAAGAAGAAGGTTGATGCTATCTACATTATCTTCAACCATATGTGGAAGGCTGTGAGGGATTCCAGAAATGCCTTCAGAGAAAAAAGCTGTATCACTATTCCTTTTGGTAGAATCATCACAAATCTTCTGGTTCATTCCAAGATTGTTGAGAACCTGGAAACTGAAGGTATTATCAAAGACCTTGCTGTCACCTCTGGGAGTTGCCTGAATGCTCTCACTTTAAAGAAGATGAAGGTGATTGATACTATCATCAAAACTCCCCAACCTCTTGCTGGAACAAGAATCAGAAGAGAACCCGTTCTAGCTGAATTTGAAACCTTTTTCAATAGTGAGATACCAGGAGTCAGAACTAGGTATCTGAAGTCACTAAAAGAAGATGAAGGTGTTAAAGGTCAAGAGAAAGGTGCTCCTGCTAAAGTAAACCGCAAGAAGGAAGGAAGGACCAAAAGAAAATTTGATCATCCTTCTGTTAATCAGGTGAAGGTAGTTCAGAAAGTTGCTGCTACCACTAAGAAAGAAGTGGTTCCAAAAGAAGTCATTGCAAACGTTGTCAAGGCTGTCTCTGTTGATTTTGAAAAGAATAAGAAGGAGGCTGAGAAGAAGAAGAAGAAGTCAAATAACAATGCTGAGATTGTTAAAGTTGTTGAGAAGGAGAAAATCAGAAAAAGGAAGCTAATAACTCATGACTCCGATGAAGAAGAGGTTGTTCAAGAGGCTGTGAATCAGCAGGAAGCTATGGAGATCGTCAGAAGGAGAGAAATCTCTCGCGGCAAAACAAAGGTTGTTGAAGAGCCGAAGGGTAAGAAGCAGAAGAAGCTTGAGGCTGTGGTCGAAGTTGTTCAGAAGGTATCCAAAGGTATACATATCTCTGAACCTGATTCTACTCCTTCTTTACATTCAGAAGTTGCATCAATAGCGGTTGCCCCTATTCCTGAACCAGAAATAGCCCCATCAGAATCACCTATAAACATCCATGTTCTTACACCTCCATCTTCTCCTGTAACCATTCCTTATTCTCCACCCACCATCAATCTTGTTTTGGATATACCACCCCTTCAAACTCTCTTTCCACCTCACACAAATATCTCCATCTCTCAACCTCCTCCCCATGCAAACTTTGAATCCATTCCTTCCACCTCTCAAAACAACCAAAGTGGTTCTGATCTTCCAAACTCTGCATCACATGAGCAACTGCTCCGTGACTGCAACTACACTCCAAAGCCTCGTCCTGAAGCTGAACTGGTTGTGTTAGAGTCTGATAATGAAGCAGAATCTTCTTATAGGTTGGATAGAGAGCCTCAACCCTATTCTGTCCCTTACCCTGTTTCTTCTCGAACCATTATAAAATCCCGCCTAGTCTACCCTATTGGTGTAACTTTTGAAAAGGTAAAGAGGAATCTCAGAAGTATCTTTGATACCCTCAGAATTGCTGAAAGTTCTGGCTTGAATAACGTCGCTATGCGGAAGTTCTGGAGAATCTTACGCAGAGAAACAGATGCTTACTTTATAGAACTTCAGGAAGCTTGCGTAGAAGCTGCTCCACGGCCTCGTGAAATTCTGAGAAGTTATGAAGACTTCTGGTTTGCTCGTCTCGGAGGAAGATATACCTTGGAAGAAAAGCCCTTTGTGGATGAATTGGACGAAGCAAGACTTACTGCTGCAATGGAAGCTAACCCTTGCAGGGAAATTATGGTCTGGAGACCTTAATATCCTGTTCTGCTCGGAGACTTCAAGACTCTCTTTGACTTTCTGAGGGAAAACCTTTCTAAGAAAGACCCAAGCTTGGTCATTCCAGAAGTTTTTGACCCACCAGAAGTTGAAGGTCCTTCTGCCCCTAGGAATCTAGCTGCCATTCTTCAGGCACTTGAGAATGGAGATTCTGAGATTCCGGCTGCAGAATATGAAGATGCTTCTATGCAAGAAGCAGATGTAGAAGATCATGTTGCTAAAACAGTTCCTGTTGAGGAAAACCCTGCAAATGATCTATCAATGGAAGCTACAGATCACAATGCCATCCCTGTGGATAGAAGATGTGAAGCTTCTTCTGATGAACCTTCCCGTCTTGCAAGGACTCTGGAAGTTATTCAGAAGAACCAGGATGAGCAAAGCTCAGTCAATGCTGAGTTTTGAGCTTTCATGGAGAGGCAGAATGAGCACAACAATGGGGTTCAAGATATGCTGGCCAAGATCTTGTCGAAGCTAGGGTCATCTTAGATTGAGTCTTAGTTGTTTTGTTTTCGTTTTTGCTTTGCTGCATCTGTTTTGTGCATCTTCTCTTGCTTATCCTCTTGTACTTCTGTACTTCTGTCTTCTTGAGCCTAAATGAAAGTTATTTTTTTCTTCCATCTGTTTCCTTTTGTTTTTCATCTGAATCTTTTATGTTTTTGATGTTATGATAAAAAGGGGGAGAAAATGTGATAAATTATCTGATTAATATTATCAGTTACCGAGTAAAAAGGCCCCACATTTTTAACAGAACTTGCAAAGTTCTATGCTTTAAGTTTTGTTATTGCAGGAATTGAAGATTCTCTTTAAAGCTCAACATGAGAAGCAAAATCATGAGGAGAAGCAATTCTAAAGAATCAAGCTCTTGGATTCTTGAAGCAAGCTGAGTGCTATGAACCTTCAGAATCAGAAGCAAGAAGCAAGAAGGAAGAATGTTCAGATATTCTGATGATAGAATATGCTCTGAAACATTATGTCCATTTGTTCTGATACATATTATGGGGCTCTGATACATATTATGTGTTCTGAAACATATTCTATGTTCTGACTCATTCATGCTGACTTTTATCGTTTAATTTTGTTCTGTAACATTTCAGGATGTAGAGATGCTCTGATGATGCTCTGGTACATTCAACAATGTTCTGATACAATCTAGCATGAAGTGATGTAAGAAGAAATTCAAGCTCTGAAGCTGTCCTGATGGAAGCAAGAATCAGAAGCTGTGAATGTTCTGAAGATCAAAGAAATTCAAGCTCTGAAGCTGTCCGATGGAAGCAACAATCAGAAGCTGTGAATGTTCTGAAGATCAAAGAAATTCAAGTTCTGAAGCTGTCCGATGGAAGCAAGAATCAGAAGCTGTGAATGTTCTGAGGATCTAAAGAAATTCAAAGTTCTGAAGCTGTCCTATTGAAGCAAGAATCAGAAGTCATGAATGTTCTGAAGATCAAGCATATGTGAACGTCTCTACTGAAATACTCAGGGAAGTCTTTTATTATTAAAATTCTTCTAGTATTTATTTCAGGGGGAGATTATCTATCTCAGGGGGAGATTATAAATCTCAGGGGGAGACATATTCACATGCTTATGCTTTAGCTGTGTAATTGTCTTTAGCCGTCTGCTCTTTCTGATCGCAAATTCATATCATTTATATATGTTTTTTGTCATCATCAAAAAGGGGGAGATTGTTAGAACAATATTTGTTCTGATCAATATTCTTAGTTTTGATGATAACAAGGATATGAATTTTGGATGAGATAATGTGGTACTCTAATACATTGCAATTTCCCTTTCAGGAAATATATAAAGAGTATGCACAAATCAGCGCTCAGAAGCTTTGACTCAGAAGGTTCAGCATGCAACATCAGAACATGGTCTGGCAAGACATCAGAAGATGGTCAAAGCAGAATCAGAACATGGGTCTATGGAAGCATCAGAAGAACTTGAGATCAGAAGCAGAAGCACTGAAGTTCTCATGGTATCACGCTTAGGAGCACTTCAAGGTCAGAAGACAAGATGATGCTCTGCACCAAGCTATTTGACTCTGATGATATTCAAACGTTGTATACACAAACATCAGATCAGAAGCAAGTACAAGATGGCAGGCTACGCTGACTGACAAAAGGAACGTTAGAAGCTATTAAAGGCAACGTCAGTAGACACAGTGTAAACAAGGCTCGAGGTAGTTGACAAAAGAGTGAAACATTAAATGCAATGTTGTATGGAATACGCAAAGCATTAAATGCTCCCAACGGTCATCTTCTCAAGTGCCTATAAATATGAAGTTCTGATGAGAAGCATGGTTACCGATTCTGACGAATTCTGTGAATACAAACTTGCTGAAACGTTGTTCAAATCAAAGCTCACAAACTTCATCTTCATCAAAGCTCACTACATTGCTGTTGTAATATATTAGTGAGATTAAGCTTAAACTTTAAGAGAAATATCACTGTTGTGATTATAGCTTTTCAGAAGCATTGTAATACTCTTAGAATTGATTACATTAATTTGTAAGTAACTAGAGTGATCAAGTGTGATCAGGATACTCTAGGAAGTCTTAGCTTGTGTCTAAGCAGTTGTAACTAGAGTGATCACGTGGTGGTCAGGATACTCTAGAAAGTCTTAGCTTGTGTCTAAGCAATTGTTCCTAGAGTGATCAGGTTGTGATCAGGATACTCTAGAAGACTTAGTCGTGGGCTAAGTGGAAAACCATTGTAATCTGTTGAGATTAGTGGATTAAATCCTCAGGTGAGGTAAATCACCCCAAAGGGGTGGACTGGAGTAGTTTAGTTAACAACAACCAGGATAAAAATAACTGTGCAATTTGTTTTGATCGTTCTAGTTTTTAGACTACACTTATTCAAACCCCCCTTTCTAAGTGTTTTTCTATCCTTCAGTCCGGTCATATTCACTTTCTGACTTTTTTTAATTAACCTTTAGTTTAATATTTTATTTTATTGGACTAACTAGATGCCAACGAATTAGAAGTGGCACAATTGGTAGACGGCAATTGATGTTATCCTTGAAGGCCTGGGTTCGAACCCAGGCGTGTGTTGTTTTTATTTTTGAATTTCTTTGTTTCAGATCCTATACATGCAGCTGCATACACTTATGATACGCTTCCAGCAATTAGACCATTGGATCTACTGCGAATCTAAATCCGACGGACATGAATATTGCAGCACACCATGTACCTCATGGCTGCGTCACATGTAACGCTCGGAAAGTTGATTATTTGCTTAATCTAGACGTTCGGAGTGTTTAGTGAAGTTTTCGTATTTTGAGACGATTTAGTCGGTATTAATTCAGGATAGTGGATTGATATTTAATCATGAGTTTTGATATTTTCAGTATTAGAAATATTATTGGAATAATATTTAAATTTTTGGGAATTTTCTGAGTAATTAAGATTAGACCGGAAATATGATATATTGGTCGAATTTGGATTGTCGGTGTTATTTTAAGAAGCGTTTTTTAGTTTATTAAGTAAAAGTTTAATTTCTAGTCGGATGGTCGAAGAATAATATTAAGAATAATATTATTTATAAGTCGGAAATATTATATTGATGGAATATTAATAAAAGTGATATAAATGGTTATTTGGAGTTATTTGTCTTATTGGGCCTAAATTGAGTTGTATAGTTTAATAAAGAAGAGTTGTTATATGCTAAGCCCAATTGGAATGATAAATTAGGGTTTTAGAGATATGAAGAGTAGTGTTGTCATTTGGGAGAAAACAAGAATAGAAGAGAAAGAGGCAAGTCTTGGAGAAGAAGAACAAGCTTAGAGATTTCATCCATGGTGTCAAATTGAAGATGCAATTGGAGACCCATTGAGTTGCTTCCATTGATAAGGTAAGGGTGGGGTTCTCTTCCTATAATGGGGCTCATGAACAATTGTATGTGGGGAAATTGGGTGTGTAGATTTATTGCATTTGCTTGTGCCAATTGTTGCTGGAAATTATGAATTTATACCATGAGTAAATGATTTTGAGTTGCTATGTTGAATCCGTTACTGTTATTGTTTCAAATTGTTGTGCTTTTGAAATAGAATTTAATTTGTGTTCTGGAAATGACTGAAAAACTTTAGAATTGGAACAGAATGTCTTGATGGCCGACCCATTAATTACCTACACTATTATGTTTGTTTGATGCAATTTTCTATGTGCTATAGATTGTTTCTTTACTGTTCCACTATTATGTTTGTTTGATGCAATTTTCTATGTGCTATAAATTGTTTTCTTACTGTTCCATGTTGATTGCCACGGTTACTGAGACAAGTTAAAGACAGTAAAAAGAATATAAATGAATATTATATAAATGGAGTAGTATGTATTAAAAACAGTAAGAATAATATAAATGAATATTATATAAATGAAATAGTATGTACTAGAAACAGTAGAATAGGACTAATAGTATACAAAACAGTCTCGTTTGATCGAAATAGCCGAATTTAGCGGTATAATTAGTTGTCCGGAATTTGATGAAAATTGACGTGGTAGCTAAGTTTAAATAGTACATTAACGTAGTGGTGTTCTTTTGTCGAAATTGTGATATTAATCGGTTGATTAAATTAATGGTTGAATTAATCTCCATTAGTTTATTTAATTGAAAAACACTTAGACTTAGATTAATTATTCGGTTTATCGGTAAATTACGATATCTTGAGAATTTAACTGAACGAATCGAATAACCGGTAAAGAATAGAATTGTATCTGAACTAATTGGTCGAGTTATGTTTTGTGACTTGGGAATATAACCCGAAAATTCGTAAAGTCGTGAATATTAAGGATTTAACCGGAAATTAGATAACCGGTAGTGACGCGGGATGTATCCGATTAATTAGAGAATATTAGGTGAATGATTTTGGTTAGTTGATAGTGGATTAGTGAGTTAATTAGAAGACTAATTTATAGAGAATTATAAGACTAATTTGACTTGGCTTAATGTGTCGATTTGTTGTGATGATTTTGTTAATATGTGAAGTTATATGATTTGCGATGATGTGTCGAAACATGACGATGTTTGTGATGATTGGTAATACGTGATGTTCTATATATTTGTGATGATAATTTTGTGACTAAGTGAAGATGAATGAGTAATTGTGACATTGAATTACCTCTAATAATTGGTAATTATAAGTAACGTGGGAGTATGCCTAGTGATGATGTGTGATTGTGATGAGTATGTTGTGTTGTCTTGTTTGTCGAGTCACATCCCATATGCATACTCTGTGACGGCCTGAAAACTATGGCAAACATGACGGCCTGAAAACTATGGCAAACATGACGGGCCAAATGGCAATTGGTGACGGGGGCTGAAGCTCCGATTGGTACCACATGCATATACATGAGTCATGTCCCATGTGTCTTATGTGATTCATAGTTGTGACGTTTTGTGACTATATCGTGATTTTATATTGTGACTTCTTAAATGATGGAAGTATGTGAATATGTGAATTGATGATTTTATTAATAGTATGATGATGTCAATATTTGAGAATGCGATTAACTGAATATGTCTAGTGTGACTTATAATGCGATGAGAGGTATGTGAGATTCGTGAGTTAGTGAAAGTATGAAGTGTATGGCAATATTAATACTGGTGATGTGATAACTATATATGTCGGAATCCTAATACATTTTATCATACGCTCACTTATATGATTTGATATCTCGCCCTTTTCTCTTGTTCGCCGTTGCCTTTATATTGGTAACGTGCAAGTATTCAAGTATGAAGATTTAGTTGCCGTTAATCGAGTTGGTTGTCGCTCTGATACGTAGCACTCGGGGGAATGATTTATGATATTTATGATTGTTGGATTTTATTGTTTTATTTTAGTTGAATAGGATGTTATTGATTTAAAGATTGAGAACTATGATTCCGCCATGTTTTTATAAACGAAGTTATTCTGTTTTGAAAAGTATTATATGCTGAGTATTTGTTTAGTTGGTTAAATAAAGTGCTATGTATCCGCTAAATACGATGAAGTTATTTGTTTTGAAATGACACTGTGACGCCTCATTTATTTGTTGAGAAAATTTGAAACTCTGATTCTTGCATATAAATGCCGGGTAGAAATGGGGTGTTACAAATAGTGGTATCAGAGCAGGTCGGTCTGTCCGGCCAATGTTGTCTAATTGTTGTCTATCCCTTGGTACGTGACATGTGTGTGAAACACTGTTAGTACTTGTCGCCCTCGGTTTTTTATATCTCGCGTGAGATACGAACTGACTCTTCTTTTATTTTATTTTTTTGAGTTTTGAAAATCAGAGAGTCGCCACCGACTTTTATTTTATCCAATTAAGGAAAGGTTTATAAAAGAAACAGAAAAAGACCTTTAAGAGATTTTGGGTTCGGGGGTAGGTTATACAAAGGGAAGGTATTAGCACCCCTTTGTATCCATGGTTATCCATGGGCTCTTAATTGCTTAGCTCACTTGTTTGAATCATTTGTCTTGCCTTGAAATGCTTGTATGTGGTTTTAAAATACCTTTGTAAATTAACTTTGTAATGATCCTTGTGCACGATGTATACAAAGTGTTGTCTTTTTTGAAAGCTTTGTTTTGAAAAACGGTGAATATGTGAGACATTTGTCGTTTTGATTTGAGCAAGCAGTTAGGAGATCTACCCTAGATTTACAAGGACCTTTCCTATTTCTTTTAGAAAATTCTCCTTTTACCGGATGTAAACAAAAGTTTGGATTTGTATTTGAAACAGTAGAATTTGATTTTTGAAAAGAGTAACAGAGGGATTACCCTAAGAGGTGCAAGTGTGATTGTGTTTTGATTCAGATATTTTTGTCTTTGAAGTTAGTGACCTAACGCTTCAGTTATTATCTTTGACATACACGCAGTTTTATATGTACAGAATTAAAAGTGCGGGAATGTAAAATGCGGAAAATAAATCTACGCTATTACATCGATTGTGCGGGAAACGTAAACTATGCTATTTACATAATTTTGACAACCTATACACTTTATCTAGGAATTTAAATTGCAATAAGATAAAAGGAAGTATTCTTGGATTTTTTAGATGGTTGATTTTAGTTAGAATTAATGCATAATTAATTTAATTAAATGAGAAAAAAGGTAGAAATAAAATTTAAACCTAAAAATTAAGTCTAAAATATGTTCATATTTCTTAGTAATTAATTTTAAAATAAAAACTAATTTTTTTTTGATTTTTTGAAGTTGTTTTAGAAATTTATTAAGCTAATTAACATATAATTATATAAACAATTATACACATAAGTTAAACTTAATGAGAAAAAATATTCTAATTATGTACAAAATTAGTCTATAATATATAAACTAAATTTACTAAAAAGAACATATTTTTTTTTTTGATTTTTTAATAGGTTGAAATAATTAAAAAGTAAATATATAAATATATACTAATTAATTAAACAAAATATTTTAATTTTTAAGAAAAATAAAATATTTTTGTATCAAAAAATAATATATTATTTTATAAACCTAAAAATATTTTTATTATATTTTTTTTATTTTTAAAAATATTTTTAAATAATTTAAGAAGTTAAATAAAATAAAAATAGAAAATATTTAAATCTGTGATCTTGTGTGGTAGAGTACTGAGTGTCCATGGTGTGGTTGTGTGTTTTGGTGCGTTGGATGTGTTGTCAGATTAATCCAGTGGCTCAGATTGTAGGTCACATGATGCACATGGAAAGAGAGAATCATTGGATCATTCAGCATTTAAAAGTTCCAGGTGGGGTCCACGTTTGCTGACCAGCGAATAGGATGAAGAGGAAGTGCCATGCGCGCTGGTCAAGATTTCAAACTTACTATTCATCATCTTCTTCCTTTTACCTGCGGATTTTGCTGCAGATTTACCTGCGGATTTTCCTGCGGATTTTTCCTTCAAATCTTCAATCTTTTGAACGACCTACAAAATAAAAAAAAAAAAAACAAGGGCCACCCAGATCACCTAATTTGACCCTTCTAAACATGATAGCGGTGTTAGTTTTGTCATTTGGAGCTCGCATCATGGAGAACGAAATCTTTACATCTTTGAAGCTCAAAAATGGTAGAGCTTGCATTTAATCACTCAAATCTACTATATATCATGCCATGAGTCCATTCAAATGATTAGTTGGTATTATAGTTAAGTACACATAGGAAAACGAAAGCTACATGGTTATAAGTAGGAAGATGATTATGCATGTGTTTGAGGTTGTTTCTATCACATGCTATAGTTCAATCCTTACCTATGATGTTATACAAGAGTGATAGAATGATTATTTTGTATTGATAGTGGCTGGAAATATGAAAACGAAAATTACAAGTATTTGATATTTTTTTGACAATTTTATGAATTTCTTAGCTATTCTTTTGGTAGATTTTCGTGTCTCCTTTGTTGATGAAGCAACCTACTTCATTTATAAGCAAAGAAGTGCTGCAAATTGAAGCTAAGAAGCATTGATTGCTTTGTTGAACTTTTGATTTTTTAATATTAAAAATCTTTGAATTTTTGACCATGGCTTGATTTTCTTCACCTCTCTTGCTCTAGGCCTGCTTTGTACCTTCATGCTGCAGAGTATTGATCAACTTTGATGGCTTTAGCTTAAGAACAAAGCATGGTATCATTATCCTTTACCATTTCTTTTTCAATTTAACTTTAAATGTAATAAAATTAAACCAAAAAAGAAATAAAAATGTTATGGGCCTTAGGTTGGTCGTGGGAGGCCCTTAACATTATTAGAATCATGTTTGGATCATGAAAACTTGGCCCCTTTTGGAAAAAAAACATTTTTGTTCAATGTTGGTTTCATGCATTTTCCCAAAAAATAGCCAACTTCAACAAGGCATAGATCCTTAAATTTTGATCCTATGAAGGAGTTCTTGTACTTTTTAGAAACCTAAAGATGTCCTCTACAAGCTACTTTGGAAACTTTTTTTCATTTGGAGAAGTTATCTTGATGTTATGGCCTTTGACAAAAAACCACTTTTTTTTGACTTTGAAAATGACCTGTAATGTCTGAGCTCATATTTTTCAAATGGTGAATCCTATGACCATGGGATCAATTGCATTTGAAAGATAATTGAATTTCCTTCAAAATAAGCTTTGGTTGGAATTTTTTGAATGAACGAGGAGAGAGTTATGGCCGCCTAATTTTGAAACTTAGGGTTTTGTTGATTTTTTATCTTTTCTTGATGAATTATGATCAACCAATGATCAAATGAGGAATCTTTTGACAAAATATGGATGTTGACAAAAAATTTCATTTTTGACTGTCTGTTGACTTTTCGGTCAAACTGGTCGTCTGTTGACTATTTGAGCTGCTGACTGTGCATCTGAGCGAATTGAAGTTTGAAAATTTGTACGGTGGTACTTTGAGACATATGGAGGTCCATGAAATCCATTTGAGGTCTCAAAAAAACTTGTTCTCCTGAAAAAAAACAAAAACCCTAGTTAAGGACTGTTTGTGTAGGAGACAGTTAAGCGTACCTGATTTTTGTGCAGTGCTGAGTCTCTACTGATCATGTGATTATCAGAAGACTTCTAGAACAAAAATCTAGGAATTTTGAAATGCAAAAGATTGATTTGATTGATGGTGCAAAACACGGAGAATCGCGCTGTCAGTGAGTTTGACTGTCAACTGGCTGTCCGGGCATTAACGTAACAGTTAAAGTGAAAATTCAACAATTAAATTTAATTTTTTCTTTTTGTTTTTTTGTTATGTTAATGGTGAAAATTTATTTACATGAGTTGTTAGAAAAACACAAACATAATAAATAAATAAAATATACTGTACGCGAACGAAATTACCGATAATAACCTTGAAAAATATTTAATGCGCAGAAAAATATATATTTAACTGGCAGAAAACACACATAATATTATCTGGATAATTAAACTACAGTACGGCAGATAGTACGACATTTAATAGTGACAGTACAAATATTACATAATATAATGAACAGTACGACAAATAAATGGTACATTATTTGAAAACAAAAGATACGACAAACTTTAAAAATGACTATTAAGAACCCATGCTATAAATAACAACATATAGATGATTGGGAGTGTAAACAACCGAGGTCCGCATTTTTCAGGACTATGTAGACAGAAAAAGGACATGATCACCACCAAGACAGTGATAACCAGAAGAAAAAACGTATCCATCCACTTTGCCATTTTTGCCGGGGAAGAAGAGGAAATAAATATGAGGTAGAAATTTGAGAGATGAGTTGAAATTTGATGTGAGAATTTATGGAAAAAATGAGAGGTATTTATAGAGTGAAAAGAAGGATAGAGACGTTGGGGAATAAAGTGATTCCGTACAAAAAAGGAAAATTTGAGTGGTAGTAGGATTTGAAAGAAAGTGTATGGTAGGGTTTGAAAAGAGAGATGTATAGAATAAAGTTAGGATTTGATTTTGAAAGAAAGAGATTTGAAAAGAAAGGAAAAGATTTTGAAAATAATATAATATAGTACAAAAATTAGTGGGAAACAAAAACTAATAATAATTTACTCGTTACCAGTACAGTCCGAATCCCCGGACTCTGCGCCTGCAAAAATTTAATTCTGTACCAATTGCATCAGTACTATTTATCTGCAAATAAATCTCAAATAAACAGCGTGTGTGAAGTAATAAACAGTACTTGGCGTTTGTGTAAGAATAAATTCAACAGCGAACCAAAATACCGTATAAGAAAAATTCTAAAAACCGAGTATTCACAAAATAAGGATATTCATGAAATAAAATCCAAGATTATATGAAACTCCCAATTTTTAGACAGAAGTCTGTTGCCTTCTTTCTGAAAAAGATGCGGGCAAATTTTGGGGTATAACAGTTGCCCCTATTCAATCTTCTTAAACCTGATTGGAATCTGAAGGTAAAAGATGATTGAATATTTAGATGCCCTGAAAATTTGCACTTACCTCCACCGGGAGTGATGTTGGAAATTGCATTTGAATGTTGTCTGAGAAACGTTGTTGGCAGATCGAAACATTACCTGAGATGGGCTTTCAGATGCCATCTGGCAAATGTGTTGAAGGTTTTGAAAACCTCTGTGTTGACCGTTTCGGAACAGTCCGGGGTTACCGCTTTAAATCTTGGAGGCTGATCGTTACGGAACTGTCCAAAGTTTTTCCGGTTTAGATTTTGAAAGTTGATCTACGTGAAATCGTCTGAGGTATCAGCTTTAGATCTTTGAAGGTTGACTGCTTTAAGGAATCGTCTAAGGTATCGACTTAGATCTGAAGGTAGATCGTGAAGGAACTGTCCAAGGTATCGACTTAGATCTGAAGGTAGATCATGAAGGAACCGTCCAAGGTATCGACTTAGATCTGAAGGTAGATCATGAAGGAACCGTCCAAGGTATCGACTTAGATCTGAAGGTAGATCATGAAGGAACCGTCCAAGGTATCGACTTAGATCTGAAGGTAGATCATGAAGGAATCGTCCAAGGTATCGACTTAGATCTGAAGGTAGATCATGAAGGAACCGTCCAAGGTATCGACTTAGATCTGAAGGTAGATCATGAAGGAACCGTCCAAGGTATCGACTTAGATCTGAAGGTAGATCATGAAGGAACCGTCCAAGGTATCGACTTAGATCTGAAGGTAGATCATGAAGGAACCGTCCAAGGTATCGACTTAGATCTGAAGGTAGATCATGAAGGAACCGTCCAAGGTATCAACTTAGATCTGAAGGTAGATCATGAAGGAACCGTCCAAGGTATCAACTTAGATCTGTGTTGCTTGTTTTGAGTTGATAGGTGATTTGGAAAGAAAGATCTCTTCAGAATGAATCTTTGGCTTGATTATATCTTAAAGGAATGTTCGTCTGAATAGAATTCAGGGGAACACTGCATGTGATTGAGAACAACTTTTCTGAGGATATTCGTCCACCTGAAAAAATCAAGTTAGTGACATGCAATGTTATGATGCATGTAATGTATATGTTGAGATTCTCAATCTAAATGAGAATCGTGCATGTTATGTATGTGTTTGTCATGAAACATTATATGCCATGTATGAATATGCGTATGATGTATGACTTATGCAATTTAAAGCGTATCAAACTTCTGGTTGGGAAAATAAATCCCTGCTTGCTATTTTGGAAACGAAGGCATTGTGATTGTTGATGATTTTTGCTATCTTGTTCGAGTATACTCGGCTGGGGAACTTCCTTACGGACCAGGGTGCTCTGTTGAGGGATCTTTGACTACCGCTTGAGGATGAAGGTAATTTGAAAGTTCTGATTTTGATGCCCTTTGAATGGGAATGAGAAAGATGCGTAATCCTCCGATGCACTATTTGACCAAGCCTTGGTGTGGAGGATCACACCTTCTGGGGATAGTGATCTTGAACAGCCCTGCTGGGAAATAAGGTTTCTTGAATCACTTTGTTGGAGAGAAAAAATCTGCTTGAGAAACGTATCCTTGTTGGGGGAACTTTTCTTCTGATGCTGGTTTCGGGATGATGTCCAGATGACTGGGACATTATCTGAATGCTATTCCTGTTTTTCTTATAAACATCAATCATATTCAAATGCATATGTTCATTCAAAATTATCATTGGGACGTTTACGCGTTCAAAACAGAAAAAATGAAAACATTGATTTTGAGCATGAGCTATATTGATTTTGAAAGAGAGCCATAATAGGCGGATTAGTACAAGGAGACAAAATCCTAGTAGTAGGAAATTGTCATAAAACTTTGGAAAGTACTTATAAAGGGAAATAGCTATGTGAACACAATCCGGTCAAGTTTCAACTCTGCTATTGCCAATCTGTCTTTGAGTATCTCATCCCTCACTTGCGGGAGGAAAATGATTGGACTGGTTAGTGCCTTTGATGTGTTGAACCTTGAAGGTGAGTGGGTAGCCAAACGGGACATAGTCGTACGCTTTATTCCCTAACTTTTGCCTAGGTTGCCTTTTCAGGTTTTCAGCCTACCGGGATAATTATTATTTATTTAGTCTCTAATTTTTGCTTGGATCGCCCTTTCAAGTTTTCAATCCACCGAGACGCTCATTTTTTGCCTAAGTCGCCCTTTTAGGTTTTCAACTTAGCGAGCTTTTTCTTTAAGCAAAGTATTTTTTGACTATATCCGCATTTACAAGGTGTGGGAAATCCTCGCCATCCATAGTGGTAAGCAACATGGCTCCGCCGGAGAATACTTTCTTGATTACAAACGGTCCCTCATAAGTGGGAGTCCACTTGCCCCTGGGGTCACCTTGTGGTAAGATGATGCGTTTGACAACCAAATCACCGGTTTGATATGCCAGACTTCTGACTTTCTTGTTGAAGGCTTTGATCATACGTTTCTGGTACAACTGACCATGACAAATAGCTGCGAGCCTCTTTTCATCGATCAAGTTTATCTGGTCCAATCGAGTCTGAATCCAATCGTCTTCATCTAGATCAGCTTCTTTCATAATCCTTAGGGAAGGAATCTGAATTTCAATTGGAAGAACTGCCTCCATACCATAGACTAAGGAAAATGGAGTTGCCCATGTTGAAGTACGTGCTGAGGTGCGATAACCATGAAGAGCAAAAGGTAACATCTCATGCCAATCTTTGTAAGTCACTGTCATCTTTTGTATGATTTTCTTGATGTTCTTGTTAGCAACTTCCACGGCGCCATTCATATTTGGTCGATATGGAGAGAAATTATGATGTTTGATCTGGAATTGCGTGCAGAGTTCAGTAATCATTATGTTGTTTAAATTTGTGCCATTGTCTGTGATGATCCTTTCAGGGATGCCATACCGACAAATGAGATTATGCTTGATAAACTGGGCCACAACATTCTTGGTAACTGAAGCAAATGAGGCTGCCTCTACCCATTTGGTGAAGTAATCAATAGCGACCAGGATAAAACGATGTCCGTTGGAGGCAGTAGGCTTGATTTCTCCAATCATATCGATTCCCCACATTGCAAAAGGCCAAGGAGCCGTCAGGACGTTTAATGGGACTGGAGGTACATGTACTTTGTCGGCATATATCTGGCATTTGTGACAAGTTTTGGAGTGATAATGGCAGTCTGTCTCCATGGTAGACCAGTAATAACCTGCTCTCAGAATCTTTTTAGCCATTGTATGTCCACTTGAATGAGTACCAAAGGCACCATTGTGTATGTCTTCCATAATCTGTTCCGCTTCCTTCTTGTTCACACAACGAAGCAGAGTCGATTCATGGTTGCATTTGTACAGGATTCCATTACTTAGAAAGAATTTGACAGCAAATCTTCTTAGAAACTTTCTATCGTTAATGGATGCCCCTTCAGGGTATTCTTGGATTTCGAGATATCTTTTTACTTCATGGAACTATGGTTTTTCTTCCATTCCTTCGGTATTGACCTCATTGCAATAGGTTGGTTCATCCTGTCTGTAAATGGTGACCATTGGCGCCTCATTGTCCCACCTGACTTTGAACATAGATGACATGGTAGCTAAAGCATCAGCTAGTTGATTTTCCTCGCGCGGGATGTGTTCAAAAGTGATTTCTTCAAAATAAGGAATCAAACTCAGCACATATTCTTTGTATGGAATTAGATTCGGGTGCTTCGTGTCCCATTCCTCTTTGACTTGATAAATTACAAGGGCCGAGTCTCCGTAGACCTCCAGGAACTTGATTCTTAGATCGATTGCAGCTTTAAGACCCAGAATACATGCTTCATACTCGGCTATATTGTTAGTGCAGTTGAAACATAATCTGGCAGTGAATGGTGTATGTCCTCCTGTAGGAGAAATGATCACAGCTCCGATGCCATTGCCAAGCGCATTAGAAGCTCCATCAAAAACCATAGTCCATCGGGATCCTAGCTCGGGTCCTTCCTTCGGTACTGGTTGTTCATAGTCGGTAACTTGCATAATATCTTCATCCGGGAAGTCAAAGTTCAACACTTGATAATCATCCACTGCTTGATGAGCCAGATGATCAGCTACCACACTTCCTTTGATTGCTTTTTGTGAAGTATACTGGATGTCATACTCTGTTAAGATCATTTGCCATCTTGCTATTCTTCCAGAGAGAGCAGGTTTTTCGAACACATATTTGATAGGATCCATTTTGGAGATCAGGAAAGTGGTATGGTTTAGCATATACTGCCTTAGTCGGCGAGCCGCCCATGCTAAGGAACAACAAGTTTTCTCGAGTAGTGAGTATCTTGTTTCACAATCGGTAAACTTTTTGCTAAGATAGTAGATCGCATGCTCTTTTCGGCCAGACTCGTCATGTTGCCCCAGTACACACCCCATTGAATCTTCTAACACTGTCAGGTACATTATCAGAGGTCTTCCTTCCACTGGAGGTAACAAGATTGGTGGTTTTTGAAGATATTCTTTGATCTTATCAAAGGCTAATTGGCATTTGTCGTTCCATCTTTCCACTTGATCTTTCTTCAACAATTTGAAGATTGGCACACAAGTAGTAGTCATATGGGCAATAAATCTGGCTATGTAGTTCAGACGTCCCAAGAATCCTCTGACTTGTTTCTTGGTACGGGGTATGGGCATTTCTTGAATGGCTTTGACCTTGGCAGGATCAACTTCAATACCTTTGCTGCTGACGATGAAACCTAAGAGTTTACCGGATCTTACTCCAAAGGTACACTTGTTCGGATTCAGTCGCAACCTGTACTTCTTGAGTCTGTCAAATAGCTTGTGCAGATGACCCATATGTTCTTCTTCGGTGTCGGACTTTGCAATCATATCATCGACATAAACCTCTATTTCCTGATGAATCATATCATGGAACAAAGCTACCATTGCACGGTGATACGTTGCTCCTACATTCTTTAAACCAAAGGGCATTACTTTGTAACAAAAGGTTCCCCAGGGTGTTGTGAAGTTTGTTTTTTCCATGTCTTCGGGTGCCATCTTGATTTGATTGTACCCTGAGAATCCATCCATAAAGGAGAATACCTTGCATTGTGCAGTATTGTCAACCAGTACATCGATGTGAGGTAAAGGGAAATCATCTTTGGGGCTTGCCCGAATCAGATCTCTGTAGTCTACACACATTCTGACCTTCCCGTCTTTTTTAGGCACAGGCACGATGTTAGCTATCCAAGGAGGATAACTTACAACTTTTAGAAAACCGGCATTGAATTGCTTCTCAACCTCGTCTTTAATCTTCTTGGACATATCGGGCCTACTTCTCCGCAGTTTCTGCTTAACTGGAGTGCTACCTTCTTTGATTGGCAGGCGATGAACCACAATATCCGTGTCGAGACCAAGCATATCTTCATAGGACCAAGCGAATATCTCGACGTAGTCTTGTAACATTTGAATCAGTCTTTGCTTGACACTGTCTTCTAAATCAGCCCCTATCTTGACTTCTTTCTTTTCTTTGTCACTGCCTAGGTTAATAACTTCAATTGGTTCTTCATGCGGCTGTATAGTCTTTTCCTCTTGTTCTAGTAGCCTTGCAAGTTCCCTAGGTACTTCACAATCTTCCTCACTTTCGTCCTCAGTTTGGTAGATCGGATTTTCAATGTCATGACTGGCAATAGCAGAATCGTTATCAACAGGATCCAAAGTGAATGTGAATCTGCATTTATGTGAGTGTGTGTGTAAGAACACATAGCTATTTGAAAATGCATAAAGCAAAGAAAGAAACAAAAAAGGATCACAAAATTTGAATATGCAAACGTCCCATGATTTTATTGAATGAACATGATCATGGTATGACAAACCCTTATAAAAAGGACCAGTGTGCTTCGGGCAAGGCACCTGGCTTTTAAGTTCATGGTTCGATAGTACAGGAACCATTTTTATCTTTGAACATATAAACAACGAAAACAGGAAATTGCATTTACTCCTGATCAAAGGAGATAACATCTTCGGCTTCCCAGTTGTTCAAACCATTGTTGTGAGTAGGGAATATCCAGCTGCTCCAGTTGCAGTTGTCTTCTTCGTCTTTCACAGCATTGATTTCTTTGGTGGTGAAATGAGCTGTTGATCCTTCAGGGTGAGCAAGATACTCTGCTGGATATGAGAGCCCAGGCTGAGATACTTCTGTAGGCTGAGAGAGATATCCGATAAGATCGTCCCATCCAGTTGGAAAGATGTCTTTGAGGGAGACTTGTGCATTCTGGGGAGCAGTGTACTGTGTCAGGAAATCATTCTCGTTATTTGGTGTTTCCCAGACTTCTTCAGGAGCGACAGGGCTTGTGAATGTCATATTGTCTTCGAAATGGTTGTCCCATCCAGTTGGGGTGATGTCTTCAATAGCGATCTGCGAGCTCAGGGGAGCGGAATACTTCACCATAAAGTCATACTTACCACTTGGTTCTCCTAGTGTATCCCAGACTTCTTTTGAACTAGGTGGACTTTGGTATTGCTCAGTAATGGAACTTGCGAAACTTTTGCAATCTTCAAACTGATCATCCCATCCAGTTGGGACGATGTCTTCAATGGCAATAAAAGAACTCTGAGGTGCAGTGTACTTTACTAGAAAATCATACCCGCCGCTTGGTTCTCCCAAAGTATCCCAAACTTCCATGGAAACAGGTGGAACTTCATTTTGATATTGCTGAATAATATGGTTCAAGATCACTCCATCGTCTTCAATAGCATTCACTCCTTGGCTGATGAAATGTGACATTAATCCTCCAAAATGAGGAATTTGATCGTTCTTTTGAGTTCCATTAGCATAGCCCAGACCTAGCTTATCGAACTTGTAAGGTACATCGAGGAGCTTTCCCCACACTGTGCAACCACCTTCTTCGATCACAGCTTTGGCATCTTTGAGAGAAGCCATAGTTGGAGTTACTTTTGTAGCAGGAGTAACGGAAATGTGTTTGGCAGTAGAGACATCTGGAGGGACCACCTCAAAAGATTGGCAGGGAATTTCAATGAATTCTTCATCCATCTCAACATACTTGGAGTTGCTCAGGTGGCTAACCACATACTCTTCTTCGCCATAAACTGTGACGACCTTGCCTTTTACCGGATACTTTAACTTCTGATGCAGGGTAGAAGTTACAGCGTTTTCCCCATGTATCCAAGGGCGTCCTAGTAAACAGGAATATGCTGGGTGAATTTCCATTACGTAAAAGGTAGAATCAAAGATCTGAGAGCCCACTCTGATTGGGAGCTTCAAAGTTTTTCCAGTACTGCTTTTGGTAACACGTTCAAAGAGGAACCGTTGTCTACCAGCACATGAGACAGAGTGGTGCCGTTACATTCAATAGAGATGTGCAGGGCTTTATTGTGATTTTTCCCAGCAGGGGTTAAATCAGCATCAGAGAAACCGAGACCGTTACTCACTGTTAGACTGGCAACACAATTTTCGAATTGGTCGACTGAAATCTCCTGTGGTACATGTGCAGCTTTTAGGAACTTCATCAGGGCCTTGGCATGAGCTTCTGAATATTTTAGCAAAGACAGTATTGAAATTTTTGAAGCAGTGTGCCCCAGTTGTTCGACAATATTGTAATCACTTTTGCAGATGATTTTCAATATATCCTCCATTTCTTGCCTCGATGGATCTTCAACAGTGACTTCCACCGGTATTTGAACGGGTTCAACTAGTGGCTCTTTGCCTCGAGCGTTGATATCTTGATTAGGAACTGGGACCTGGACTGGATTAGTAGCAACATTTGGAGAAATTTCTAGTGAGAAGATCCTTCCAATTCTCGTAATCTTACTAGTACCCACAATATTATCAACAGTTGGAGTAGTAAAATTCATGGCCTCTTCAGTCAAGGTGTCTTGTTTAACTCCATGGACATAAACATTAGTGTCATAACTCCACGGGACAGCTTTGTCTGAGGAGTATGGAAATGGAGTCGGACTGGTGATGATTACCGATGCCACTCTGGGTGCAGCAGAAATTTTGAAAGGAGCTTTGGTAGGGATTTTCAATGGTATGTTAGAAACCACTAAGACGTCCTCTATTCTCATCCCATTTGCAAAAACTTCGCATAAATCGTCCATAGAAAGGAGCCTTTCAAACATAATGATACGGCGATCCATCCACTTTTGAATTCCTATTTTCAGATTCTCACAACCATTGGGTAGGTGTGCACAATAAAAGCAATTAGGGTCACAACCTGGAAAGAAACCAGCTCGTATTAGCTTTCTTTTGACTTCAAGGAGCGGAGTTGACAATTCTCTCACATCATAGATATAAACAGTGTCTATGATAGCATTAACGGTCTTGTCGTGCTTTGGCATAGGTGTAGTGATGACATTTGGAGTCTCTAGAGGATCGAATTCAATTTCCCCAGCATCTATCATGTCTTGTATTTTATTTTTCAGGGCCCTACAGTGATCTGCGTCATGTCCTAGACAGTTAGAATGGTATGCACATGTTGCATCGGGGCGATAACTCGGAGAGGAAGTGTTGACATTCTTTGGAGGGTCTTTCAATGTGATAAGATTTGCTTTTAGCAAGTGTTGCAATGCTTGAGAGATTGGCATATTGATTCTGGTGAAGTTTCTTCTTGGTGCATCTGGCCGACGCGTATACTTTGGCGGTTGATCTTTTTGAGGTGTAGATGCAGAGATCAGAACAGCCCCTACAGATTGGTGATTACCAGAGGAGGAGCCTATTTGAATTTTTCCATTTTGAATACCACTTTCGACACGCTCTCTAGTTAATATCAGGTCAGTGAAACTTGATGACGAGCTTCCCAGCAAATGACTATAGAACGGGCTAGTTAAAGTGCCCATGAACATGTCGACCAGCTCGCGATCAGATAAGGGTGGTTGAACCCTTCCAGCTAGATCTCTCCACTTTTGTGCATACTCTTTGAAACTTTCTTTTGGTGCCATAGCCATGCCCCGCAGTTGAGTACGGGTTGGTGCAAGGTCAGCGTTGTATTGATACTATTTGTAGAAAGCAGCAGCCAGATCTTCCCAGGTGTGAACTTTTGTACTTTCCAGTTGGTAGTACCACTCGAGTTGTGTACCCGATAGACTTTCCTGGAAGAAATGAATCCACAATTTGTTATCTGCTGTATGAGGTAGTATCTTTCTCACATAGGACCTTAGATGCAGCTTTGGGCAAGAGACTCCATCATTCTTTGCAAAGACAGGAACTTTGAATTTTGGAGGGATAATAATATCTGAGACTAGCCCAAGATCATTGAAGTCTAAACCAGGTATTTTTTGTATCTCCATAGCTTTCATGCATTCTTCCAACAGCTGGTATTTATTATCACCCTGTTCGTCTTCGGAATGATATTCTTCTTCGTTAGAAGAAAGAGAGGGTTTGGCAGAACCCTGGTTGCTGTGGTTGTCTTCTCGATCACCTTCACCGACTATTTCAGGGGTCGGCGCCTTTTTGGACCTCTTGACTGGGATTTTGACCTTCCTTGCAAGGTGACTTAAGCCTACAGATCCTTTGGGCTTCTTTTTCTTCTTGATTATCAGGGCTTTCAGTTCTTGTTGCCCCTTTGCTAGCTCCAGAATTGCTATCTGAACTTGGGCGTTCTGTGCTTCGAGATTCTTGACGCTTATTTCGGAATCCATCCCTTCTAACTATGAAATAAACGGCGAGGATATGAGACACCTGTTATGTGAACCTGTCATGCAATGTTTATGAATGAAATGCATATGCAATGTTTTCAAGGATCTTAGAATTTAGATTTGTTTAAAAGAGAAACAAACATTTATTAGTCAAACAATTTATTTCTTTTTTTTTTCTTTTTTCTTTTTTCTTTTTCTTTTCTTTGCCTCTTTCGGGCTTACAAGATAAAATAAAGAAAATAAAGGATTCCTCAAGCCTCCCATGGACGCTTTCTCTTCGCACCTAGGAACGTGTTGATCTGCTGTTCTTCCTGGAGTTGTTTGGTGAGCTCCAACACTTTCCGCTCATAGTCTTAACTGTGTGCTTTGAAGGTGTCTCTTTCTACTCTTAGTTGAACCCAAGATTTCTGCAGTTCTTCCAAGTCAATCGGCATGTCCGGATGTAGAATAACTCGAGGTTCGTCCCCTTCGACTTCTGGCTCAATAGTCACAGGTAGAATAGCGGGATATGGCATGATGAGCTTCTGAGCACGAGCACGCACCCATTTGAGGTAAGGCTCCATGGGAATAGAGTTCCATTGTCCTAAAGTTTTGCTTTCTACTTTGTAGACATTGCCCCACGCATGTATAAATCTTCGTCGATGTCTTTGGGAATCATCTTCGTAGTCGAACACAATGCCACGGATAATCATGTTATGAGGACCGTTTCTTCGTGCATATCCAAATTGGCGCAAAGCTAAAGAGGGGTTGTAAGTGATGCCTCCCCTGATGCCAAGGAGTGGCACATTAGGGTACTCTCCACAATGGTCAATGAGAGTGATGTCTCTTTGAAAGAAGTTGTTCCACTGGATATCTGAATGAGACAAAGACATAATCCTGCGAGACCATTGCATCCTTTGTTCGTTTCTCAACACTGATCGGGGAAGGTGTAATGTAAACCATCTAGCCAGCAGTGGTACGCAACACATAAGAGTTCCTCGTTTTTTCATGGTTCGAGTGTGTAAAGAATGTAGAATGTCTCCCAGCAAGGTAGGTACCGGGTTGCGGGTTAAGAAAATGTTGATAATGTGTACACTTATGAATTGGTCGGGATTAGGGAATAAAACCAACCCATAAATCAAAAGAGCCACAACTTCTTCAAAAGCTAGGTAACTTCAGTTTTTTAGTAGTAATCGAGCCTTTTCCATTAAGAACTTAGCAAGCAAACCCTTGACTACACTCTTTGTTTCCCAATTGGACTCGATTTCTGACTTTCGCAAATGTAAGGCAGCAACAATGATTTCAGGTTTTGGAATCTTTTCTAAACCAGTGAAAGGTAATTGATCTCGAACAGGTAACCCAATCAGTTCAGAGAACTCTTCCAAAGTGGGTACTAACTGGTAATCAGGGAATGTAAAACAATGATGTTCGGGATCAAAGAACTGGAACAGGACCCGTATCATGTCTTCTTCAAATTTTGAGGTAACCAAATGGAGTAGGTGACCGTGCTTTTCAGTGAATTGAGCATTTCTGGGAAATTCTGATATTAAGTCCTTAAGTTCAGATGGTACTATTTAGATGTTGATCCGAATATAATCTCAGGTAGCGGGAGCCATTACCTGCAACAACAGAACAAAGGTAAACTCTTCGATCCTTGAAATGATTAGTGAGAAAATGATATGTTTATGATGCTTATGATGTCATGATGTCAAACATGTGGCACACACAAACAAATCAAACAAAAAGCCTTAGGTTTAAAGGCTTGCATGAGGTTGATAGGTGATACCCTCCCCACTGAAGTTGAGTTGGTTAAAACCTGTCTTAAAATAGTATTCGGGTTCTATGATCCTTGGAGACAACATCTCAATACGGCGCTCGGACGGCCGATCAAAATATTCCTCGAGGATAACTAACTTCGATCAATTTCAAAGCTAGTCACTTAATAGGCCACAAGTCAAATTCAACTAAAGGTTCTAAGACAAATTAGTGTTTAATGACATTTCGGAAGCCTAACATACTCCTTGATTGTTTTCAAGGGATATCAGTATAAACCAAAGTGTCGCACTAACGGTGACTACCAGATCAACCGTATCGGTACATGCCGTATAGTTTCCTTGGTCTATTGTCACATACTTAAGGTATCTCGAGATTCAGGTTAGAATCTTTCACACAAGTAAATACCCAAACAAACCTTTTGAAAAATAGAGCAAACAAGACAAGCAATTGAAAACATCGAAGTGATCTATACTCTAAGGTAACCCCTTTTGAAAACATTTTGTTTTTGAAATCCCCAGCAGAGTCGCCAGTTCTGTCGCCCTCAGTTTTTTATATCTCGCGTGAGATACGAACTGACTCTTCTTTTGTTTTTTTTTTTTTAGTTTTGAAAATCAGAGAGTCGCCACCGACTTTTATTTTATCCAATTAAGGAAAGGTTTATAAAAGAAACAGAAAAAGACCTTTAAGAGATTTTGGGTTCGGGGGTAGGTTATACAAAGGGAAGGTATTAGCACCCCTTTGTATCCATGGTTATCCATGGGCTCTTAATTGCTTAGCTCACTTGTTTGAATCATTTGTCTTGCCTTGAAATGCTTGTATGTGGTTTTAAAATACCTTTGTAAATTAACTTTGTAATGATCCTTGTGCGGATGTATACAAAGTGTTTTATCTTTCGAAAGATGTTTTGAAAAAAAGATCTTTAACTTCGTAATGATCCTTGTTTGGATATATACCAAGTGTTGTCTTTTTTGAAAGCTTTGTTTTGAAAAACGGTGAATATGTGAGACATTTGTTGTTTTGATTTGAGCAAGCAATTAGGAGATCTACCCTAGATTTATAAGGCCCTTTCCTATTTCTTTTGGAAAATTCTCCTTTTACCGGATGTAAACAAAAGTTTGGATTTGTATTTGAAACAGTAGAATTTGATTTTTGAAAAGAGTAACAGAGGGATTACCCTAAGAGGTGCAAGTGTGATTGTGTTTTGATTCAGATATTTTTGTCTTTGAAGTTAGTGACCTAACGCTTCAGTTATTATCTTTGACATACACGCAGTTTTATATGTACAGAATTTAAAGTGCGGGAATGTAAAATGCGAAAAATAAATTTACGCTATTACATCGATTGTGCGGGAAACGTAAAATACGCTATTTACATAATTTTGACAACCTATACACTTTATCTAGGAATTTAAATTGCAATAAAATAAAAGGAAGTATTTTTGGATTTTTTAGATGGTTGATTTTAATTAGAATTAATGCATAATTAATTTAATTAAATGAGAAAAAAGGTAGAAATAAAATTTAAACCTAAAAATTAAGTCTAAAATATGTTCATATTTCTTATTAATTAATTTTAAAATAAAAACTTTTTTTTTTTTGATTTTTTGAAGTTATTTAGAAATTTATTAAGCTAATTAACATATAATTATATAAAAAATTATACACATAAGTTAAACTTAATGAGAAAAAATATTCTAATTATGTACAAAATTAGTCTATAATATATAAACTAAATTTACTAAAAAGAACATATTTTTTTCTGATTTTTTAATAGGTTGAAATAATTAAAAAGCAAATATATAAATATATACTAATTAATTACACAAAATATTTTAATTATTAAGAAAAATAAAATATTTTTGTATCAAAAAATAATATATTATTTTATAAACATAACAATATTTTTATTATATTTTTTTGATTTTTAAAAATATTTTTAAATAATTTTAGAAGTTAAATCAAATAAAAATAGAAAATATTTAAATCTGTGATCCTGTGTGGTAGAGGACTGAGTGTCCATGGTGTGGTTGTGTGTTTTGGTGCGTTGGATGTGTTGTCAGATTAATCCAGTGGCTCAGATTGTAGGTCACATGATGCACATGGAAAGAGAGAATCATTGGATCATTCAGCATTTAAAAGTTCCAAGTGGGGTCCACGCTTGCTGACCAGCGAATAGGATGAAGAGGAAGTGCCACGCGTGCTGGTCAAGATTTCAAACTTACTATTCATCATCTTCTTCCTTTTACCTGCGGATTTTGCTGCAGATTTACCTGCGGATTTTCCTGCGGATTTTTCCTTCAAATCTTCAATCTTTTGAACGACGTACAAAATGAAAAAAAAAACAAGGGCCACCCAGATCACCTAATTTGACACTTCTAAACATGATAGCGGTGTTAGTTTTGTCATTTGGAGCTCGCATCATGGAGGACGAAACCTTTACATCTTTGAAGCTCAAAAATGGTAGAGCTTCAAAACCACGTTAGAGCTTGCATGTAATCACTCAAATCTACTCTATATCATGCCATGAGTCCATTCAAATGATTAGTTTGTATTATAGTTAAGTACGCATAGGAAAACGAAGCTACATGGTTATAAGTAGGAAGATGATTATGCATGTGCTTGAGGTTGTTTCTATCACATGCTATAGTTCAATCCTTACCTATGATGTTATACAAGAGTGATAGAATGATTATTTTGTATTGATAGTGGCTGGAAATATGAAAACGAAAATTACAAGTATTTGATATTTTTTTGACAATTTTATGAATTTCTTAGCTATTCTCTTAGTAGATTTTCGTGTATCCTTTGTTGATGAAGCAACCTACTTCGTTTATAAGCAAAGTAGTGCTGCAAATTGAAGTTAAGAAGCATTGATTGCTTTGTTGAACTTTTGATTTTTTAATATTAAAAATCTTTGAATTTTTGACCATGGCTTGATTTTATTCACCTCTCTTGCTCTAGGCCTCCTTTGTACCTTCATGCTGCAGAGTATTGATCAACTTTGATGGCTTTAGCTTAAGAACAAAGCATGGTATCATTATCCTTTACCATTTCTTTTTCAATTTAACTTTAAATGTAATAAAATTAAACCAAAAAAGAAATAAAAATGTTATGGGCCTTAGGTTGATCGTGGGAGGCCCTTAACATTATTAGAATCATGTTTGGATCATGAAAACTTGGCCCCATTTGGAAAAAAAACATTTTTGTTCAATGTTGGTTTCATGCATTTTCCCAAAAAATAGCCAACTTCAACAAGGCATAGATCCCTCAATTTTGATCCTATGAAGGAGTTCTTGTACTTTTTAGAAACCTCAAGATGTCCTCTACAAGCTACTTTGGAAACTTTTTTTCATTTGGAGAAGTTATCTTGATGTTATGGCCTTTGACAAAAAACCACTTTTTGTTGACTTTGAAAATGACCTGTAATGTCTGAGCTCATATTTTTCAAATGGTGAATCCTATGACCATGGGATCAATTGGATTTGAAAGATAATTGAATTTCCTTCAAAACAAGCTTTGGTTGGAATTTTTTGAATTAACGAGGAGAGAGTTATGGCCGGTCAAAGTTCAGTTGACTTTTTAGGAGAAAACCCTAATTTTGAAACTTAGGTTTTGTTGATTTTTGATCTTTTCTTGATGAATAATGATCAACCAATGATCAAATGATGAATCTTTTGAAAAAATATGGATGTTGACAAAAAACTTCATTTTTGACTGTCTGTTGACTTTTCGGTCAAACTGGTCGTCTATTGACTGTTTCAGCTGCTGACTGTGCGTCTGAGCGAATTGAAGTTTGAAAATTTGTATGGTGGTACTTTGAGACATATGGAGGTCCATGAAATCCATTTGAGGTCTCAAAAAAACTTGTTCTCCTGAAAAAAACAAAAACCCTATTTAGGGACTGTTTGTGTAGGAGACAGTTAAGCGTACCTGATTTTTGTGCAGTGTTGAGTCTCTGCTGATCATGTGATTATCAGAAGACTTCTAGAACAAAAATCATGGAATTTTGAAATGCAAAAGATTGATTTGATTGATGGTGCAAAACACGGAGAATCGCGCTGTCAGCGAGTTTGACTGTCAACTGGCTGTCCGGGCATTAACGTAACAGTTAAAGTGAAAATTAGTTAAAGTTAATTTTTTCTTTTTGTTTTTTTGTTATGTTAATGGTGAAAATTTATTTACATGAGTTGTTAGAAAAACACAAACATAATAAATAAATAAAATATACTGTACGCGAACGAAATTACCGATAATAACCTTGAAAAATATTTAATGCGCAGAAAAATATATATTTAACTGGCAGAAAACACACATAATATTATCTAGATAATTAAACTACATTACGACAGATAGTACGACATTTAATACTGACAGTATAAATATTACATAATATAATGAACAGTACGACAAAATAAACGGTACATTATATGAAAACAAAAGATACGACAAACTTTAAAAATGACGATTAAAAACCCATGCTATGAATAACAACATATAGATGATTGGGAGTGTAAACAACCCAGGTCCGCATTTTTCAGGACTATGCAGACAGAAAAAGGACATGATCACCACCAAGACAGTGATAACCAGAAGAAAAAATGTATCCATCCACTTTGCCATTTTTGCCGGGGAAGAAGAGGAAATAAATATGAGGTAGAAATTTGAGAGATGAGTTGAAATTTGATGTGAGAATTTATGGAAAAAATGAGAGGTATTTATAGAGTGAAAAGAAGGATAGAGACGTTGGGGAATAAAGTGATTCCGTACAAAAAAGGAAAATTTGAGTGGTAGTAGGATTTGAAAGAAAGTGTATGGTAGGGTTTGAAAAGAGAGATGTATAGAATAAAGTTAGGATTTGATTTTGAAAGAAAGAGATTTGAAAAGAAAGGAAAAGATTTTGAAAATAATAAAATATAGTACAAAAATTAGTGGGAAACAAAAACTAATAATAATTTACTCGTTACCAGTACAGTCCGAATCCCCGGACTCTGCGCCTGCAAAAATTTAATTCTGTACCAATTGCGTCAGTACTATTTATCTGCAAATAAATCTCAAATAAACAGCGTGTGTGAAGTAATAAACAATACTTGGCGTTTGTATAAGAATAAATTCAATAGCGAACCAAAATACCGTATAAGAAAAATTCTAAAAACCGAGTATTCACAAAATCAGGATATTCATGAAATAAAATCCAAGATTATATGAAACTCCCAATTTTTAGACAGAAGTCTGTTGCCTTCTTTCTGAAAAAGATGCGGGCAAATTTTGGGGTATAACAGTACTTATTTGTTTTGTTGCAGGGAGTAGTTTGAAGACAAGTGGGGGAGAAGCCTTGCTTATCTAAGAGGTTTCTGTTGTAAGAGATAGTCTGTTATGCTGTCGACAAGCGACGGTGTAAGCGGTGTTGAGAGTTTTGGATGTTATCTGGATTCGAAGGCGACGTGAAGTTAAGAACGATTTTGGGAAGCATAAGTTAGAGAGTTACGATGTTCAGTACGACCGAGGATTGTGAATTTGTCGGTGCGAGTAACCTTTAAGTCAGATACCGATGTTTGAAAAGTGATTGAGTAATGATTTTACGATAGACTTTATGTTGGAAACTCGAAGATGCGCGTAGCTTATGAAAATAATTGTTGTCACGATGATATCAAGACTGGAATTTCGATGAAAGAATGCACCTCTCGAGTTATAAAGAGTTTAAAGATGATGAATTATGCTAGAGAATGTTTGGAACATGCTTAAGTCGAAGAAAAGTGAGTTACAGAGTGGGATCTCTGTAGGCGAGTCGCAGGAAATTCAGAATCATTGTGAATCTTTAAAAATTCATAACTTGAGTCCCGGATATCCGAATTGAGCTCCGTTTGAAGCGTCGGAAAGATAAAGATATGAATTGTATTATAAGAAGGATTGTAGAGAATTTATATAACCAATTTGACGTGAGGAAGACTTTGGTTGAGACGAGATGAATTATGAAACACGAGTATAGAAGTAATTTTGGAGATGGAAAGACATTTGACGATTGTGTGATGTTAAGTGACTATGAAACGGATTTTGTAATATGCTTGGACGTTGGTGTCTCATCGACAAGATTTAATGAGTAGGAAGTTGTGGGGATTGTAAGAACCCAAAGTGAATTATTGGATTATGACGTATTAATGGATTTGAGTGAAAAATTTGGAAATGACACTATTACGAAGTAACGACATGTTATACTCCACTATGGTTGTCGAATACTAATTGACAAATTGGGGAACTGATCACCCTCAATCCATTGTTAATGGTAGATGACAATCGTACTGAATGTTATAGATGTGTCTTGCTATCTTAATAGTAGAGAAAGAGTATTGATGATACATCGCGAAGGTAGTCACTCACCAGTTTGTGTAACTTGATGAGAGGAGTGATTAAGTAAGAATTGGACGAAATGAACAATTTAGAGTAGTGAGTTTTGTGCAATTGAATGTCGTGAGGTGAAAGATTTGGAGGTAACAAGTGAACCAACAATGTGAGGATGAGTATTAAGGAAAGTCTGAGTTGGATTGAAAATTTGTGAACCATACAGTTGACGGAGTTTTAACAAGGCAATGACTTAAAGAAGAATTATCAGAGTTGCGCAGCGGAACCATTGCGTTGCAATGTTGTTATACGATTGTGAAGAGGATTTATCTTGATATTTGGATTGATAGACTGTTGGAATAAGTGTGATGAGACATGATGCTTCATTGGGTCATAGATTATTGTGAATATGATAAGAATAGTAATGTGTTTGTGTTCTTGCGGAATCGTTGTTGTGCCGAAGAAGTAGTGATTGAAGTGTTACCAAAAGCGATTTGGATATTTGAGAATTGGATACGAGATTTGGTTGCGATGGTGTTGTCAAGTAGATTTTCGAGGACAAAAATATTCTAAGTGGGGGAGAGTTGTAACGCTCGGAAAGTTGATTATTTGCTTAATCTAGACGTTCGGAGTGTTTAGTGAAGTTTTTGTATTTTGAGACGATTTAGTCGGAATTAATTCGGGATAGTGGATTGATATTTAATCATGAGTTTTGATATTTTCAGTATTAGAAATATTATTGGAATAATATTTGAATTTTTGGGAATTTTCTGAGTAATTAAGATTAGACCGGAAATATGATATATTGGTCGAATTTGGATTGTCGGTGTTATTTTAAGAAGCGTTTTTGAATTTATTAAGTAAAAGTTGAATTTCTAGTCGGATGGTTGAAGAATAATATTATTTATAAGTCGGAAATATTATATTGATGGAATATTAATAAAAGTGATATAAATGGTTATTTGGAGTTATTTGTCTTATTGGGCCTAAATTGAGTTGTATAGTTTAATAAAGAAGAGTTGTTATATGCTAAGCCCAATTGGAATTATAAATTAGAGTTTTAGAGATATGAAGAGTAGTATTGTCATTTGGGAGAAAACAAGAATAGAAGAGAAAGAGGCAAGTCTTGGAGAAGAAGAACAAGCTTAGAGATTTCATCCATGGTGTCAAATTGAAGATGCAATTGGAGACCCATTGAGTTGCTTCTATTGATAAGGTAAGGGTGGGGTTCTCTTCCTATAATGGGGCTCATGAACAATTGTATGTGGGGAAATTGGGTGTGTAGATTTATTGCATTTGCTTGTGCCAATTGTTGCTGGAAATTATGAATTTATACCATGAGTAAATGATTTTGAGTTGCTATGTTGAATCCGTTACTGTTATTGTTTCAAATTGTTGTGCTTTTGAAATAGAATTTAATTTGCATTCTGGAAATGACTGAAAAACTTTAGAATTGGAACAGAATGTCTTGACGGCCGACCCATTAATTACCTACACTATTATGTTTGTTTGATGCAATTTTCTATGTGCTATAGATTGTTTCTTTACTGTTCCACTATTATGTTTGTTTGATGCAATTTTCTATGTGCTATAAATTGTTTTCTTACTGTTCCATGTTAATTGCCACGGTTACTGAGACAAGTTAAAGACAGTAAAAAGAATATAAATGAATATTATATAAATGGAGTAGTATGTATTAAAAACAGTAAGAATAATATAAATGAATATTATATAAATGAAATAGTATGTACTAGAAACAGTAGAATAGGACTAATAGTATACAAAACAGTCTCGTTTGATCGAAATAGCCGAATTTAGCGGTATAATTAGTTGTCCGGAATTTGACGAAAATTGACGTGGTAGCTAAGTTTAAATAGTACATTAACGTAGTGGTGTTCTTTTGTCGAAATTGTGATATTAATCGGTTGATTAAATGAATGGTTGAATTAATCTCAATTAGTTTATTTAATTGAAAAACACTTAGACTAAGATTAATTATTCGGTTTATCGGTAAATTACGATATCTTGAGAATTTAACTGAACGAATCGAATAACCGGTAAAGAATAGAATTGTATCCGAACTAATTGGTCGAGTTTTGTTTTGTGACTTGGGAATATAACCCGAAAATTTGTAAAGTCGTGAATATTAAGGATTTAACCGGAAATTAGATAACCGGTAGTGACGCGGGATGTATCCGAATAATTAGAGAATATTAGGTGAATGATTTTGGTTAGTTGATAGTGGATTAGTGAGTTAATTAGAAGACTAATTTATAGAGAATTATAAGACTAATTTGACTTGGCTTAATGTGTCGATTTGTTGTGATGATTTTGTTAATATGTGAAGTTATATGATTTGCGATGATGTGTCGAAACATGACGATGTTTGTGATGATTGGTAATACGTGATGTTCTATATATTTGTGATGATAATTTTGTGACTAAGTGAAGATGAATGAGTAATTGTGACGTTGAATTACCTCCAATAATTGGTAATTATAAGTGACGTGGGCGTATGCCTAGTGATGATGTGTGATTGTGATGAGTATGTTGTGTTGTCTTGTTTGTCGAGTCACATCCCATATGCATACTCTGTGACGGCCTGAAAACTATGGCAAACATGACGGCCTGAAAACTATGGCAAACATGACGGGCCAAATGGCAATTGGTAACGGGGGCTGAAGCTCCGATTGGTACCACATGCATATACATGAGTCATGTCCCATGTGTCTTATGTGATTCATAGTTGTGACGTTTTGTGACTATATTGTGATTTTTTATTGTGACTTCTTAAATGATGGAAGTATGTGAATATGTGAATTGATGATTTTATTAATAGTATGATGATGTCAATATTGGAGAATGCGATTAACTGAATATGTCTAGTGTGACTTATAATGCGATGAGAGGTATGTGAGATTCGTGAGTTAGTGAAAGTATGAAGTGTATGGCAATATTAATACTGGTGATGTGATAACTATATATGTCTGAATCCTAATATACATTTTATCATACGATCACTTATATGATTTGATATCTCACCCTTTTCTCTTGTTCGCCGTTGCCTTTTTATTGGTAACGTGCAGGTATTCAAGTATGAAGATTTAGTTGCCGTTAATCGAGTCGGTTGTCGCTCTGATACGTAGCACTCGGGGGAATGATTTATGATATTTATGATTGTTGGTGTTTATTGTTTTATCTTAGTTGAATAGGATGTTATTGATTTAAAGATTGAGAACTATGATTCCGCCATGTTTTTATAAATGAAGTTATTCTGTTTTGAAAAGTATTATATGCTGAGTATTTGTTTAGTTGGTTAAATAAAGTGCTATGTATCCGCTAAATACGATGAAGTGATTTGTTTTGAAATGACACTGTGACGCCTCATTTATTTGTTGAGAAAATTTGAAACTCTGATTCTTGCATATAACTGCCGGGTAGAAATGGGGTGTTACATCACATATGATCGAAGCTAAGTCCTTTTTAATTATATTTTTTGTTTTATTTGTTTTCTTTTCTTTTTTTAATTACTTCTCTTTTTTTCTTCTATTTATTTAATTTATTTTATTAAAACATTTTACTTTATTTTATATAACAATTTATTTTTAATCGAAAACTCGATTTTTTTTATAATATTAAACATAATTATTTTTTAATTTTTTAAGCTAATAATTATTTTTGGGGCAACAATTTAATTTTGGGCTAATTAAATTTATCATATGCCTTAAACCCTGATTCTGGTAGGTGTTATCCATTAACGCATTTTTTAAGCCTTATAAACCTTTTGGGTCACAATAAGTTTTCTTAAATACCCTTTTTAGGTTTAGGGTTAGGGTTTAGATCAGTCAATGCACTAACCTTTTTCTTTCTTTGTTCAAATTTCAAGGTTAACCAAGATCTTCCAATTACGCGTCATGCCAATCAAAAAGCTAAGTTCCGATTCTTTTTCTTAAAATTAATTTTTATTAATTGTTACATTTGCCTTATAGGTTCAA
This sequence comes from Vicia villosa, assembly GCF_029867415.1. Classification (NCBI taxonomy): domain Eukaryota; kingdom Viridiplantae; phylum Streptophyta; class Magnoliopsida; order Fabales; family Fabaceae; genus Vicia; species Vicia villosa. The sequence goes on along the minus strand of NW_026705829.1, from coordinate 119,986 downwards.
CTAGGGTTTACTTCATCTGTTAAGGAACTTCTCTTACACTCACCCCTTATTTATTTTCCTCTTAATTTTCAGAGTGTCTATCAAGGGTTCGAGGAAGATCAAGGCGTTCAAGGATGTTTATACTAATTATTGTTTCCTCTTATTTTTTCCGTCTTTTAATTTCCCCCATCCCCGCAGGTGTTTATTGTAATAGCGTAGGCATTTATCTTTCCGCCTTTAATTTTCGTATGATTTTAACTGCGTGGTTAGTAAATTAGGGAGTGCAAGATCATCAATCAAACGTTAGATCACTAACAATACAAGATTAAATATCTGAATTAACCACCTGATTGTGCCACACACACACCTTTAGGGTAATCCTTCTGGCTGCCTTGTTGCCTTATTATTGTTGCCTTGTTGCCTTAATGTTGTTGCCTAAAAATAGTCAAGTCCCTCGATCCCGAGGATACCAAAAGCAATGTTGCCTTAAAAGTTATTGAAACTCCCCCGAGGTTGCCTTATGAAAAGTGGTTGTCCAAATTGCTAAGGTATCCTCGCATGATGCCTAAAAAGATAAACTGACTATATTGCATCCTTCCCTTAGACTACCTGCCTTCTCTATGGCTAGGGACAGTCTTATGGCGAACGATAATTCGACGACCCTTCAACATCCAATTGAAAGACTTCCTCCCCTCTCATGGTATGGATAGACCCTTTCGCTTGAAAAGCTAAAAGAACGTTTTTTTCAAACTTAGGGTAGTTGCTATTAATTGCTTGCTCTATTTCAAATTCAAAATCAAATTCAAACTCTTTTTCCACTAATTTTCAAATACTTTTCAAAAGGACTACGCTTATTTACAAGCTAAAGTTCTTCTTCAAAATCTTTTCAAACGCACTTCAAACATTTCAAACATTTCAAAGTGAGTTAAGCAATTAAGAGCCCATGGATAACCATGGATGCAAAGGGTGCCTTACACCTTCCCTTTGTATAACTTGCCCCCCGGACTCAAAATCTTTTCAAAGAGGTCTTTCCTGTTCTTTTAGCCTTTCCAATTGGATAAAATAAAAGTCGGTGGCGACTCTTGCTATCTGCGACATTTCGAATAAAGTCAGTTCACCGTATTACAAAACTGGCGACTCTGCTGGGGATGCTTTTGAATAAAAGAGGGGTTACCTTAGAGATAGGATCACTTTAAAATTGTTTGACTTGTTTGCTTTATCTTTAAAGGCTATTTTGGGTATTCTGTTGTGTGAAAGATCCTACACCCTGATCTAGTGTACCTTAGGTATGTGGCATTAGACCAGGGAGGCTGTATGACATGTATCGTTATGGTTGAACTGGTGGCCACCGTTAGTGCGATGCTTTGGTTTGTCCTGATGGCCCTTGAATATGATCGAGGAGACATTTGGCTACCGTGTGGTGTCACAAGCACTAATTCGCCCTTAGAACCTTAGTTGAACTTGACTTTGGCTAATACGAAGTAGCGAGATAGCTGGCTTTGGATTCCTGACTGAAGCCGGTTGATACTCGATGCTACACTCATTGAGATTGGACTCTAGGGATGCTTTCGGCTGGCCGATCGAGTGCCATGTTGAGACAATTCCCGCGAGAAAGATCAGAGATATGAGCACCATAGAACCCGGTTACTATTCTAGGACAGTTTGAACCAACTTAACTTCAGTGGGGAGGGTACTTACCTAAGAACTTCACGCAAGCCTTTAAACCTAAGGACACTTGTGTGATTTGTCTGTGCTTGCTACTAACCCATTGGTTTTCTTGCAGGTTTTTCTTGTGGGACTCACGTGTCTTTATTACCCTACGTCTTGTCTGATGCATTGCATTCGCATGACATTATGACATCATGACATCATAAGCATAACATGATTCAACTAACCCTTTCAAGGATCTTAGGAATTTCGGGCGCGCAATTTCAGGTGCTCTTATCAAGGACTGAACTCTTATCTAGGGGCAAGAGGTTTTATTTTCCTCTGGCCATGTACCTTCCAATTCAGAGACTCAGTACCTATAAAGGGGCAAGAGGATTTATTTTCCTCTATCCATATACTTTCAAATTTAGAGGTATCCCGAATCAGAGGCGATGACCCACTCGATATGGTGAGCTTGATTCCCATGGAAGAACATCCAAGAATCAGAGCTCTTCAAACAAAGATGCGACTAAATCATTTTCCAATATTGCTAACTAAATTTCCTAAAGATCCTTGAAAATATTGCATCTGCATCCATAACATTGCATCACAGGTTTCCACCACAGGTTTCTCACTTCCTCGCTGTTTATTTCAGCACCATGAATCTCGAGCAATCAGTCAAAGACCTTCAAGCTCAGAATGCCCAGTTTCAAGATCTGATCCTGAACTTGTCCAAGGGGCAAGATGAACTGAAAGCACTCCTTACCAAGAATAAGAAGAAGAAAGGCAAGAAGACTCTAAGGAAAAGGCTTAGACCGATCTTGCAACTCAAGGATGCCGAGGCCTCTGAAGACAGTGACGAAGAGGATGATGCTAGTATCAAGACTGAGGAAAAAAGTAACCATGATTCTGCCAAGCCTTCTAAGGAAGAAGAGGACTATTACCATGAGGACGAACATCCTGATGACAAGTACAAATTGCTGGAAGAACGTATGAAAGCTATGGAAATTCAGAAGGTACCCGGTCTGGATTTTGAAGAGTTAGGCCTCATCTCTGGAGTTGTTATTCCTCCGAAATTCAAAACTCCCACCTTTGCTAAGTATGATGAAGTCTCCTGTCCTAAACTACACTTAAGGTCTTATGTAAGGAAGATTCAGCCTCATACTGCTGATAAGAAGCTCTGGATCCATTTCTTTCAAGAGAGCTTATCTGGGACACAACTCAAATGGTACTATCAACTGGAAAGCACCAACATACATACCTGGGAAGATTTGGTTGTTGCTTTCTACCAGCAATACTAATATAATGCTGATCTTGCGCCAACCCGCATGAAACTACAAAGCATGTCTATGGGTCCTAATGAAAGCTTCAAAGAATATGCTCAGAAGTGGAGAGACTTGGCTGGTAGAGTTCAACCCCCTTTGGCTGACCGAGAGTTAGTTGACATGTTCATGAATACACTGACTGGTCCTTTCTACAGCCATTTACTTGGTAGTTCCTCGTCTGGTTTCACCGACCTCATACTGACTGGAGAACATGTTGAAAATGGTATCCGAAGCGAAAAATTCAGGCAGCTACTTCTTCTGGTACTGTAAAAAAGCCATACAATGGGAGGAATGACTCCAACACTGTTGGGGCAGTCCTGGTCTCTAGTCAGGCACCAACGCAACAATCACAGAAAGATCAACGTAAGCAACAAGGTGGCCAACGTACTTGGAAACCCAAACCCAAAAGGTCGTTTACTCCACTACATATGCCACTGGCTCAAGCTTTGCAACACTTGCTCGATCAAAGTCTGATAACTCTACTGCCTCCATACTCAGCTCCTGCTAATCCCGTCCCTGGGTACAAACATCATGCAAGATGTGCTTACCATTCAAATAGTCCTGGTCACGATACAGAAGAGTGTGGGCCATTGAAACATAAAATTCAAGACTTGATTGAAGAAGGGATCGTTGAATTTGGCCAACCAGAGAAGCCACACAAGGTCTAAAGGATGGCTATTTAGATCATTAATTTATTCGCATTCGCAATCTCTTTCCTGTTTGTTTAAACATTCGTCTTATGTCAGACTCTATTTATTTTATCATAATCATTAATGCATTGCATACCTTTGTCTTGATTTATTTCTCTTCCTATTGCTATAATAAACTTTGTTTTTACTTGGTTTTCTTTATGATATTTAATTCTCGCTAAAGCTGTAAGCCTTTTGAGGGAGGATGACGAAAATGATACCGCAACCTCATACAGTATGCTTTTGAACGGACTATGTTGATGATGTACAGGCATTGTTTCAATCCCTAAATAGTGGAGATATAAGGATGTTAATCCCTCGTCAACCCCGTTTGAGCCGAAGAAGTAGAAGTTTCTTTCTCACACAAATTAAACCCTTAATCATAACCTGGGGCAGGGTAGTTACTCAGTTAACTCGATCGTACTAGCTGTTGTTTACACAAATAATGATGGGTTCCCCGCAACCATTAAGTCAGACAGTCAATGTCCACAAAAAAAAAAGATGTTAAGTCAAAACCTATGAAGGAGACTTATCAAAAATCAAAAACATCCCGCTGACTATAATCTCAAAATAAACAGTTCAGGCAAAAGTTAGGGATAATGAAGTCAAAAAGGAGGTTGCTAAAAATCCTCGACAGAAGAAAACATTTCAAAGGAGGTCACTACAAATCCTCGACAGAAAGAAAGTATTACCAGAAAGGATGACTGTTTGTCCAAATAAAAGTTCCGGTGCTCTAACCATCATCAAATTTCAATATTACGACTTCAAAATTCTGATAGAACTTAAATGCAAAGTTAACTGGGCATAGGATCGAAGAACATCACGAAGATGGGGATGGGAACAAATAAACTTTGAGCCTTTATCCTTTGTTTCTTAAACCGTGAACCAAGCCACGTTACAACCCTTGAAAGTCCTAACTGAAGCATGGTTAGTTCGAAAGCGTACTGTCACAAAAAGGGTATCCTGACTCCTTAAAGTTTACAAAAAATCCCGAGTTGATATCATGTTTTTACAAATATCACTTTCTTACATATTTTGTTTTACTAAAATCTTTTTTAAACTCCAAGACAGACATATGCACTGCATTTTATAGAGTGTCATTATAAAATAATTTTGTCTACGTAATTTCAAATGTTTGGCATCTGGAAGAATCTGCATGGGGCAAAATTACTGATTAAAAATCATCCCGACAAATAAATTTGCAGAGGCGTCTCGTATGCATGACTCTATCAGCTAAAAGCTTATTTACACAAGGGGCACGACATATTATTATCCCATCTACTGGGAGAAAGCTGGTCACGATTCATAGAATCTCTCAGAGGCACTAAAAAACCAGAGAAGTTAGTCCATCACTGGGGGCATGTCACACCAGTCACAAATCTCAACAAATGATATTTAGCTACTATCAATAGATGATGTCAGTATCTGTCTCTTCTTTGAAAGTTCTAATCCCAAATTCAAGTATCGAGCATACCAAGCTATTGATTCCAGGGGCAGGTATACTCTCGCAAGTGTTTTTCAGCAGCAAGTACTCAAAGACAATGGGCAATGAAAAATTAAGAATCTCTGGGAACCTTCCCCACAGAGCAATTTTCATAATATATCCCCACATAGCACTTTAAGAAGCTACCTTCAAGCAATCTATTCCCAACAGAAACTTGGTTCCCGAACGGAATTTATACCTCCGACATTGCTGGTTTTCCGACACAATCTTCTGCTCTAGCATGGTTTATTCAAACTCGCTATTTCCATTAAAGTTTCCGCTCAGAAATCTGGTCGGATAGTCTACTCATCTCTCTTGTCCCCAGGATACATCAGGATCAGATCACTCAAGACAATCTCATCCCCAAGCGAAGATCAAAAATCTCCAGCTGAATATCATCGAACGAAAGACAGGAACTCCCTTGTCATTATCTCCAACAGCATACAGGGATTTATTTTCTCAATCAGCAGTTGCTATACAAGAGTTATCAATATGCTTCGACTATATATTCCATCCCTGCATCATTCATAAATGCATAACATACAGTACTCTCGTTTATTTCGAGAATCTCAATACATGCATCATGACATTGCATAAAATTGATCTTTCCTTTTCAGGTCATTTCATAATCAAAAGAATATTATCATCCAAGTGCGGTGCAAATAATAATCGTATCAACAATTCAATCTCAACACTCATTCAAGACAAATGCAATTCTGATACTTCGTTCCGGGTCTTTCTTCAAAGATAATTCAGAAACAATCAAATAACTTCTCATCCTTTCTAGGAACCTCTCTAGGTAATCTTTTTAAGATATTTCATATCCTTTCTAGGAACCTTTTTAGGTAGTCTTCTCTAAGACATTTATCCTTTCTAGGAGCCTTTCTAGGTAGTCTTCTCTAAGACGTTTATCATCCTTTCTAGGAACCTTTCTAGGTAATCTTTTCTAAGATGACTCATATCCTTTCTAGGAACCTTTCTAGGTAGTCTTGTTTAAGACATATCATATCCTTTCTAGGAGCCTTTCTAGGTAGTCTTTTCTAAGACGTTTCATATCCTTTCTAGGAACCTTTCTAGGTCAGTCTTGTTTAAGACATATCATACCTTTCTAGGTTAATCTTGTTTAAGACGTATCATATCCTGTCTAGAAACCTTTTTAGGTAATCTTTTCTAAGATGATCCATATCCTTTGTAGGAGCCTTTCTAGGTAGTCTTGTTTAGGACGTATCATATCCTTTCCAGGAGCCTTTCTAGGAGAGTATTGTTTAAGACGTATCTCAGCCTTTTTAGGTAATCTTCCTTAAAACATTTATCCAACATTTTCTAAGACATCTACTGCCCTTTCGAGGAGTTTCTCAATTAATCTTCTACAAGACATTTCTTCCCGAGCTTTGTTTAAAGCCTAATTTCCTTTAAATCAGTAAATATAGTCTTCTTTAGGTCAGTGATCTACCCTTTTCAGGAACCTCTCCAGGTAGTCTTCTATAAGACATTACTTCATCTCTCCTTCAGATACAATCAAAGCATACGATCCGGTCTGAAAAGCATCTGCTTTAGACAATTAATACTTTTCAAGACATCTGATGGCATCTTCAAGCCCGTCTCCGACAAACGCCTCTCAATACTTCAAGCTCGAATATAGTCTGACGTACGACTTATTCTGACCCTCGTATTTACCCAGATCAGATGGCATCTTTAAGCCTGTCTCATACATCTTTTCTAACACTTGGACGACATCTTCAAAGCCCGTCTCCGGTAAAAGTCCCTGTTTCAGCTAGGGCAAATTCCTGGGTATTCTAGTGTTCAATCCTCTTCTACCTTCAGATTCCAACAGGCATACATGCCAATCTACATCCTCAGATATAAGAAGATTGAACAGGGGCAGTTGTCATACCCCAAAATTTTCCCACCATATTTTTATACTCAAGCTCATTCGAATGTCAGAAGCTCAAGACTTGACTGACTATACACTCTCCTAAACAACAACCCTCAAACTAGGGTTTTGACCTCTTCAATGTAAAATCAAGTTCTGATACCTCAATTGAATCCCATGGCTTCTCATATAATTCAAAGTATCCTCATGCCAAGTTTCAAGCCCTGATTCAGAAGATTCCCACTCAATGGCCCGAACGATCAATAATCGACTGGTTTACCTAAAAGTCAAACTATGGTCAAATCATAGTCAAAGTTCCTGATTTTTTGTCAACATTCTCATTTTGAAGTGTCATTCATCATTTGATCAAGATTTGATCATGATTCATCAAGAAAAGGTCAAAAATCCACAAAAGTACAAAGTTGCTAAATTAGGGTTTCCAGGTAAAAGTCAACCTAACTTTGACCGACCATATCTCTTTCATACTTTATCAAAAATTCCCCAACCAAAGCCTATTATCAAGGAAATTTCATTCTCTACAACTTTGATGTTGGGCTCAAAGTCAAGAAATGCACCATTTGAGAGATATGAGCCAATACATTACAGGTCCTTATAGGAGCTCGCAAAAAGCAGTTTTTTCTCAGAAGCCATATCATCAAGATAAAATCTCCAAATGAAAAATATGTTCCAAAGTGGCTTATAGAGGACATCTTGGGCTTTCTAAAAAGTCCTAGAACATGGTCATATGTTAAAAATTGAAGAAGATACGAGGCTCAGAAATTAGTCAATTTTCAAGAAAAATACAAAACCCAAATTGCATAATTTTGTGTTTTTGGACTAATGGGCTTAAGACATGGGTCTCAAATGTGTCCATAGGCTTTGTGGACATCCTTAAACTACTTACTTCATTTTTATGATATTTATTTTGTTTACTTGAATTTTAATTCATTTAAAAACAAATAAATTATTATAAAATATGGGAAAATTAGTTTTAATAAAATATTTGATTTTTTTTAATCAATTCCAAGTAATTAGAAGGGCCAAGTATGATACAAAATTTGTGACAAAAGGGGTGGAAAGAGTGGATTAAAATTGATACAAAAATAGTAATTTTTCAACCAAATTTAATTTCTCCAAAATACTTCACCCAAGCCCAAGGTTTTAAACCTAATTTACTCTTCTATAAAAGGAGAAGGTTCAGTCATGTTAAGGGGACGAAAACATAAGGATTGGAGCAAAGGAAACCCTAATGAAACTTCCAAAAGAATTCAAAAGCTAGGGCATCCAAGAATTTTCTTTCTAGGCCGATTCAAGGACGAGAAAACATCCTATTTATCTTTGACAAGATTATAGGACAGAACCAGAGCCATCGTTCGTGAGGTTTGAGGCCATAATCACATAATGCCATTGTTAGGGCATTGAAGGAGCTCGTGTTTGTTCTCAAGTGTACAGACGTTTTCATTCCAAACGAACACCACCATGAGATTCGCAACATCCTAATTAGTAAATTTGGGTGTTTAGTTCTCTTGTTTAACGCTGTTTGTGCAAGATATAGTATTCGAAGGTTTTCTCGCGGCAAAATCCGCAGCAAAATTGGTGGAAGAATCCGCAGCAAACCCAGCCCAGGTTGAACGAAGAAGACAACACAGTTGGCAGCATTTCAGTGGCGCATCAACTCTTCTCTTATCTCTCCCCACGCGTGCGCTTCCGTGATTCGCCAGTCAAATATTTAGAGCCCTCTCTCCACCATTGATTGGGCAACCTGAGCACGTGGGGTCCGGTCATATTCACTTTCTGACTTTTTTTAATTAACCTTTAGTTTAATACTTTATTTTATTTGACTAACTAGATGCCAACGAATTAGAAGTGGCACAATTGGTAGACGGCAATTGATGTTATCCGTGAAGGCCTGGGTTTGAACCCAGGCGTGTGTTGTTTTTATTTTTGAATTTCTTTGTTTCAGATCCTATACATGCAGCTGCATACACTTATGATACGCTTCCAGCAATTAGACCATTGGATCTCCTGCGAATCTAAATCCGACGGACATGAATATTGCAGCACACCATGTACCTCCAGGCTGCGTCACATATGATCGAAGCTAAGTCCTTTTTAATTATATTTTTGTTTTATTTGTTTTCTTTTCTTTTTTTAATTACTTCTCTTTTTTTCTTCTATTTATTTAATTTATTTTATTAAAACATTTTACTTTATTTTATATAACAATTTATTTTTAATCGAAAACTCGATTTTTTCTTATAATATTAAACATAATTATTTTTTAATTTTTTAAGCTAATAATTATTTTTGGGGCAACAATTTAATTTTGGGCTAATTAAATTTATTATATGCCTTAAACCCTGATTCTGGTAGGTGTTATCCATTAACGCATTTTTTAAGCCTTATAAACCTTTTGGGTCACAATAAGTTTTCTTAAATACCCTTTTTAGGTGTAGGGTTAGGGTTTAGATCAGTTAATGCACTAACCTTTTTCTTTCTTTGTTCAAATTTCAAGGTTAACCAAGGTCTTCCAATTACGCGTCATGCCAATCAAAAAGCTAAGTTCCGATTCTTTTTCTTAAAATTAATTTTTATTAATTGTTACATTTGCCTTATAGGTTCAACTAGGGTTTACTTCATATGTTAAGGAACTTCTCTTACACTCACCCCTTATTTATTTTCCTCTTAATTTTCAGAGTGTCTATCAAGGGTTCGAGGAAGATCAAGGCGTTCAAGGATGTTTATACTAATAATTTTTTCCTCTTATTTTTTCCGTCTTTTAATTTCCCCCATCCCCGCAGGTGTTTATTGTAATAGCGTAGGCATTTATCTTTCTGCCTTTAATTTCCGTATGATTTTAACTGCGTGGTTAGTAAATTAGGGAGTGCAAGATCATCAATTAAATGTTAGATCACTAACAATCCAAGATTAAATATCTGAATTAACCACCTGATTCTGCCACACACACACCTTTAGGGTAATCCCTCTGGTTGCCTTATTATTGTTGCCTTGTTGCCTTAATGTTGTTGCCTAAAAATAGTCAAGTCCCTCGATTCCGAGGATACCAAAAGCAAAGTTGCCTTCAAAGTTCTTGAAACTCCCCCGAGGTTGCCTTATGAAAAGTGGTTGTCCCAATTGCTAAGGTATCCTCGCATGATGCCTAAAAAGATAAAATGACTATATTGTATCCTTCCCTTAGACTACCTGCCTTCTCTATGGCTAGGGACAGTCTTATGGCGAACGATAATTCGACGACCCTTCAACATTTAATTGAAAGACTTCCTGCCCTCTCATGGTATGGATAGACCCTTTCGCCTGAAAAGCTAAAAGAACGTTTTTTTTAAACTTAGGGTAGTTGATATTAATTGCTTGCTCTATTTCAAATTCAAAATCAAATTCAAACTCTTTTTCCACTAATTTTCAAATACTTTTCAAAAGGACTACGCTTATTTACAAGCTAAAGTTCTTCAAAATCTTTTCAAACGCACTTCAAACATTTCAAAGTGAGTTAAGCAATTAAGAACCCATGAATAACCATGGATGCAAAGGGTGCCTTACACCTTCCCTTTGTATAACTTGCCCCCCGGACTCAAAATCTTTTCAAAGAGGTCTTTCCTGTTCTTTTAGCCTTTCCAATTGGATAAAATAAAAGTCGGTGGCGACTCTTGCTATCCGCGACATTTCGAATAAAGTCAGTTCACCGTATTACAATTGTATTTATACATTGACAATAAATGAATCTAGATCAAATTTACTCCAATTTGTCTTATTCTTAATATGGTTTTATTTAGAGAACTCTAGTTTTTCATTCTTCTTCTTATTCTGATTCTTCGTGTTCTACTGCACTTGTTTCGGTGCTTCTTTGCCTCATTCATTAAGACTTGTTCTTTATATCCTTCTGTATTCACTCATCGATTCATTCTATCATTCATTTTCCATGCCTCAACAAGTTACTTCGGTTGGTCAGCAAGCTGAGATTGTTTTATCTATTTATGTTCATCTGAGTGAGAGTCCAAGTTCAGTTTCCATCACTCTAAAGTTGAATGACTCCAATAACCTCGCATGGAATCCATGCAAAGAGCTTTATATGCAAAGAACAAGCTTCGATTTGCTGATGGTTCTATTGAGATTCCACCTCATTATGATTTCAATCGTCTTCAATGGGAAATGTACAATTATTTGATTCATTTTTTGTTGTTAAATTCAGTTTCTGAACAAATAGCATAAACTATCATTTTTCATGTTAATGCTATAAATGTATGGATTTATTTGAAAGAACGATTTTCTAGAGCTGATTGTATTCATATTTTCTCCCTTCGATCTTCTATCAATAGTTTGAAACAAGCTTCAAAATCTGTTATGGATTTCTTTGTTGAGTTGAAAGGTTTAAGGGAAGAACTTAATGAACATCGAGCTCTAATTATTTGTACATGTGTTCATCAGTGTAGATGTTTAGAAATGCATAATATTCATGATTATCTACATAAAGATCAAGTGATGTAGTTCTTGACATGCCTTAATGAATAGTGTTCAGTTGTAAGAGCTCAAGTGTTATGATGGATCCCTTACCAACAATAAACAAAGTGTATACATTAGTTGTGCAAGAAGAGAGTAATTAAATTAAATATGTTACTCATGTTCCATATTAGTCAATGCAACTAAAAAATTTCATTCCAAAAGCAAGCCACATCATTTCAAGAGTTAACATGGTCACCCTAACTTCAACAAGAATAGGCCCCTTGTCAATTCATCAACAAGCCAGACTTCTGATTCTACTCATCCTATTGTTCCACTAAGGATGCTTCTTCTGTAAGTAACAATTCCAATATTTCTCAAGAACAATATGATCAACTAGTTAATTCACTTCAACATTTTACATTTACTTCCTTTAGCTCAATCTTATAACACTAACCACATTTCAGTTTCCCTTGTGAATCTTGCTCATCCATATGTTGCCACTTCATTAGGTATTACCTACATCACCTTTAATTGATTTTGTCATAATAACCTAATTTGGATCCTTGATTCTTGAGTTAATGATCAAGTGTGCTCATCATTGAATCTTTTTACCTCACTTCATAGTAAAACTTGTTAACACTACATTACTATATGGTCATTCAATTTGTGTCAAAAAGTTGTTTATATTCGATTCCCGAAGCCCATGTTATTTGAGAAGTTGTATACTTGAGTAAAGTAGATATTAAAGCTCACCTTGAGAGTAAAGGAGCATTTCTAGGGCTGCTTGATAAGTTCCTGATGCAGAAAGATGCTACTCTGGCTATTATGGAGAGTATGGTTGCTTTTGAATTTGTTCTTTCCTTTCACACCTATGGCCTAGTCCTGTTTCCCATCATTGACAACTTTGTGGACGTCAACACCATCTGTGTATTTCTGATTCGGAATCCAATTCCCACTCTGCTTGTGGACAATTATTATTCTATCCACATCAAAATTGAGAAGAATGGATGGACCATTGTGTGTTGTGCTCCTCTATTGTCTCATTTGTTTCATTTGTTTTTGTAGAAGACAAGTTGTTTCACAGATACAATACTCATGCCAACACTATACGAAAGATGGAATCTATCGAGCAAGAACAGGGAGAACTTCGTGAAGAGGTCAATGCTTTGAGAATTGGAATGGATAGAATGGCTACTTTGCTGGAAACTTTGGTTGCATGCTCAACGTCAGCCTCCACCTCAAACTCATACTCAAGTGATTGTCATTTCTAAAGTTACTACACATGTTGTTGTGCCTGTAACTCCTTATGTTCCTTCAATTCATAACCAGATGCCTACTGGATATTCGTAGAGCATGCCTAAGAATTTCATGCCTGATAATTATAATCCTGCTATCGAGGCTCCTCTGGTGAGTCAAGTTCCGCTTCAACTTGTGATGGTTAATGTTCCCCCAGTTGTGCATGATGTGCCACAATTGGAAATTCCTCTTTAGCATGTTGATCCCAATGAAAATCTGGATGTCTATGAGAGAATGGGTGGATTTTAAGATAAATCTAATAATTGCATAAGGAATTGAAGGCTATGAAGGGGAAGGAGCTCTTTGGTAAGAACACCCATAATTTGTGTCTCGTGCCCCATAATTTGGTCAGAATTCCTACTAAGTTCATAGTTCTAGATTTTGAGAAGTACAAACGAATTCCCTAGTTGCAAAGTCATCTGATTAAGTAATTTCGCAAAATGGCTATGCATACTGATGATGACAAGTTTTTGATCCATTACTTTCAAGATAGTCTAAAGTGGTATATGGGTTTGGATAGTGATCAGATTGTAACATCCTCCATTTTGACGAAATCAACTTTAAAATATTTAATCGTAACAAGTTATTATTATTAAATTTATTATTATTATTATTACTATTATATTATAAAAAACTAAAAAGTATAAGTGTGATAACATGCATATATGATACTATGCATACATGATATATCATTAGACTAATAATTCAAAGAAAAATCTAGAACATCGATGATTTCATGCATGAGCCCATTACTTTTCTTAATAGGCAAGAAAAAAATAGGTGTCATGTAATAGAATGCTCTACAAAGAAATTTTATATTTTTTTTCTAGTGGTATAAATAAGGGAGTTACTACCTCTTATTCCTCACTTCATTCATCCATTCAAGCAAACTAGTTAGTTCTATGGGTTTATGTTGGGGAGTCCGGGAGAGTCGGAAGCACCAATGGGACCTATACTCCAGGATCACAAGAGAGGGAGGCATCACATCCCAACCCAAAACCTTAAGGTGTTAGGTAAATGGGTTCTCTCTCCTATAAATCCAACATTCCACCCATTCATAGGAAATGTGAGACTTTAACCACTCACACTTGCATCCAACATTCTCCACCACAAGTGTGAGTCCTCACATCCTATAACTGGATCCAGATCCCGCTCCCCCACCAAGTTGAACCACGACTCTGATACCACTATTGGGGAGTCCGGGAGAGTCAGGAGCACCAATGGGACGAATGCTCCAGGATCAAAAGAGAGGGAGACATCACATCTCAACCCAAAACCTTAAGGTGTTAGGTAAATGGGTCCTCTCTCTTTTAAATCCAACGTTCCACCCATTCATAGGCAATGTGGAACTTTAACCACTCACACTTGCACCCAACAGTTTAAACTCTTTTTGGTGAAATTCTAAAGTTAGCGAGACTTCACTAGAATTTTTCTTTGTTATCAGTAAGTCGTTATAATGCGTAAATTTTAGTATTAGTTTATTTTAACTACTATTTTATTATTTTTATAATGTTTAAATATTTTTATTTATACAAAATTTTATTTTTTATTATTGTTATAATGCTAAAAAAAGTTTTAATTATTCAAAATGTTATTAAGGTCATGCTCTCGGTAAATTTTTAAAACCTATCAAATATAAACAAAGGTATAGTCTAATTAACATTTAAATTGAATAAATATTTAAGGTTTTAAAATAATATTTTATAATTATTAATTAATTAATTTTACATTATTATTTCCTAACAACTCGAGGATAGGCGGAAATTAGGCTCTTTTCAAGATTTGAAAGCAACGTCCGAGGAAATTTTCACAACGCCTTCAACAACAAAAGGTGGGGGCAAAGATTTCATACACGTTGGGAAAATTAGCATAAAATAGCTTAATATATGTTGTGGTGACCCAAGCTGTAATATCCCTATCTCTCTAAGTATGAGGATGTAAGTAAGTGAGACCGAATGACTATTAGTGTCAGATATTATTAAGTCTATGTAGATATTAAGAGTTGTTAAGAGGAATCAATTAATTAGTTGGAAATCAACTAGATGGCAAAGTTGTGAATATCATCCAGTTAAGGAGCATATTGGCTCAAAGGAATATATATCATAAAGACATGTTTGGCATGAACTCCATTAGTATCATTTCTACACTTATGAGAAGCAAGAGGAAAGAAGAAGAATTCATGATCACCATCTTCATGTTCCCTACGGATGTGATGGACTTTATGTCATACCCCAATTTTTGACCCTAAGATCATACATCATTTGCATTCCAATCGCCAATCAATATCACAATCTTGAGGTTTCATTTTTGGTGTAGCGCTCACTTCATCTCTGAGGGGAACCACCAAGCACCTATATTGTTTAATTTGTTTTATACTAACCAAAATCCAAAAATATGCATTTTGTTTCTTTTGTTTGTGTTTTACACGTAAGAGATCGAGCAAGAACCAAAGCAGTTCAAAAAAGAAAAATTTTTGAAATTTTTGTTGCGGAAATCGATTTACCCATATGGGAAGTCGATTTCCATGGACGAAATTTGAAAAAAAGAGGGAAGCATGACATCATTTTGGCATCAATCACATTCCCTTGATTATTCATTATCATTACCTATATTCCACCTCATCACCACAATTAATTTCTTTCATTAACCTCATTTTAACCCAATTTTACCAATTAAACTCAAATTAATCACAAAAGGGACAATGACAAAATTGCCACCACCCCACCTCCAATTCTATAAATAGAGGCCTCTACCTCTTCATTTCACAAGCTTGGAGAGCCAAAGAAACTCTTGCATTTTCACTTCCCATCTTTTCCAAACCTCTTACCCAAAGTTCATTTTCATAAAATTTGTAAGATTCACCTTGAATCATACTAATTTTGAACTAAACCTTCAACCATTCACTCTTTTCTTTTGATGTTCATCATCAATTTTGGAAGATTAAAGCCTTTGGTGATTGTTCTTGAAGTTTGTTCAAAGTTTGTTCAAGAATTGGTAAATCTCTAGATCCATTTCCATATTCCAAGATGTGATCCATTATTGTTTGTGTGTGATGCACCTTTGGTGCTATATTGGTTCTACTTGATGGTGAATTGATGGAAATTTCGTGTATAATGTGATCTAAGATCACAAGGTGTTTGTTTTTATGTTTAAACAAAGTTTTATGCTTCTTAATGCTGTTTTTTTAAACTGTGCGCAAGAAATCGATTTCCTACAGAAGGAAATCGATTTCCATACTCTATTTTGTGCAGATTTTGAAAACTGCAGTCAGGAAATCGATTGCCTATAGAGGTAAATCAATTTCCAGCAAGTCAGAATGCTTTTTTTGCTTTTTTTGGCTTGTTTTTGGTTCTAACTCTTCTCCTACTCCATTCTTTTGATATTTTCTTTGAATCACAAATTAGAGGCCTATTTCCTCTTTAATGTCAATGGATTTAGGGCGTCGATAAGATGAAAATCTGAATCCGCAATATTAAGTGATTGAACTTAGAGATGGAAGGAGCTTTTGAATGTGGTTCCATCTTTTACTTATTTTTATTTTGATCAATGAAAGTCTTTAATATCTTGAGAATTCTTTTGGATTCTTGATAAAGACAAGATCGCTACCTATTTTCTTTTCGTTCGGTATTGCTTTCGGAGAACGATCTACATATCGTTTCTCTCGCATGCATTAGCACATAAATTGTTGACCGGCCTCGTTGTAGGGTGATTTCTACATAAATCACTTGGCGATCTGCTTAACATAGCGCAACATTTCGTGTCCCGAATAAAAAGATCTAGTATGGCAGAGAATTGTATGCGGTTGATTTAAGACTTATGGAAGCTTGTCGTGTAGTCGCTATGATTTTATCAAGCTTCTGATAAACTTCCATTAAATTTAAATCCGAGAACATCCTTCACTCACCATCGATCTTTATTACTAACATTTTGATGATATACTTGACAAGTTTCAAGATGGTCATCTTTAACAATTAACGATTAACTTTAATTTCCGCACTTTATTATATTGCTCTTTATATTTTGCTTTATGCTTTATTTTATCATTCATCATGTTTATGTTTCCGCTATTTTCTCTTTGTCCATTTGGACGTTTGTTTATGTTTCAACTATTTTCTCTCTGTCCATTTGGACGTTTGTTTACGTTTCCGCTATTTTCCTTTTATCCATTTGGACCATACTTTATTTTTGTTCTAAAACATTAATAAACAACTTAAAAACATAAAAAACACATAAGGCTCTATGGACTATTGGTTACAATCCCGAGCATTTTGGAGACCTGGACTTGTTGGACTTATTACCCTTGGACCCCGTTATTCTGATGTTATTCTGTCTATTATTCTGTCTGGCATTGGATTGTTGTCTGTTTGTGTGTGCAGGTATTTCCTCGAAAGCCCTTGATGGTTAATTCCAAGGCATCGTGATAAGGATTTCGCCCATATACAGCTGTTACTCTGCCCGATTTTCGTTAGAATTTTATGATGCGTTCAAGAGGTGCTAAACACAATAAGTTCATCTAGATCCCTAAGTGGTAATACGTTGGTTTAGTGTTGGTAGTCTAAAGGATGGGAAATCTACCTTTACTCTTAATGTCAAGTGTTGGCTTCTTATTTTGGTTAGATCGTTCTTTCCTTAGATTTTATTTTATGCACTAGGATAGTTCCTTCATCTCCTCCCCTTCTTAGATTTTCAAAATCTTCTCCCTTTTTACAAAATCTTCATATGTTTGCAACCTCTTTTAAAACCTTTCTTTAAAAATATATTTTGCCCTTAGTGGCCTTTCTTTAAAAGTTTAGACACGATTAATTGTTGTAGTCAGTTGCGGTACCCCAAGATTTTGAAATTGATTGATATAATGCGATCTTTTCCACGTGAGGGAGCTAGTGGCATACTCGTCAGTTTTCATCCGAGTTGGAGCCCTTCTCTCATTTGTGATGCAAAGATTTGTTCTCATGCTCAAGATCAATGGCTGAGTATTCTCTCCGACGATGATAAAATGTTTATTCCTTTTAAAACATCTTCCCTTTTAAGCAGAACTACATTAGCTCTGACTTCTCCATTGCACCGAGGAGGTATGTAGGCACAAGATGTAATATCTTACCGAGCTTATTTTAAAAATTAAACAAACCTTTCTTTTTCACACAACACATATTTTCAAAAAGGTTCCTGTGGAATACCACAGATATAAGGGGTGCTTAAAACCTTCCCCTTGTATAATCAACACCCGTACCTAAGATCTCTTTTTGTTTTCTTTAAAACAACTTTGGGTTTTATTCGTTCTTTTCCCTTTTCCTTTGGAAAAAAATAAAGCGCGGTGGCGACTTTCACTAAAATAACGAGCCGAGTCATTCCTAATGGCTTCGATCTCTGATTTTCCGTTGCTACAAAAAAAATGGCGACTTCACTAGGGACTTTCCTAAGTGGGTTTAGCATATTTTATTTATCCGTGTGCTTATGTTATTGCTTATTGTTTGCTTTTTTGTTTGGTATATATATCTTTAGTTGTATATATTTCTTATATGTTTATGTGGTTACTTGGGTGATACTTTGTGATGTGAGATAAGTCCTAACTCGGACTTGTGAGTAACTTGAGATAGGAGGTGGTAAGACCAATAGTTGCACATCTGGAGCGATCCTTAACATGAGCATCATATGGTGGAACCCGAATTAGTGGAGGCCTCATGGAAGGTAGTAGATGTTGTTACGAGCCATCGTAAGAACGCTATTACTTTCAATAGTGAGTGTCCGTAGAAGCAGAATGGCCTAGAACCCTTTTAACCCATCTAAGCCTTTTTAGGATGTAGCGCAGAAACAATTTCGAGTACCAATTTGAGCTTGTTGTCATGCGATGCTACACTCAGACGAGGTATTTTTAGGAATATTATTAGCGCTCATGAGCAATTGTGTGAGCCGGTAGTATCCGATAGAAGACTGAAAACTCTGGGAACCTTTGTATAACTCGTTCGGAAGGTACAAAGTTCCCTAGTACATACCTTTGTGGATGGTTCTTAACCTTGACTCCATGCTCGTGACGTCGAACCTTTGACCCCATGTGTGATCATGTTTGTGTTTGTTGCATCACCATGCACTTGATTTCCAAGGAACTCATAGGTCTTTCTTTGTAAACATCATAAGTTTCATGAAACTCAATGGATCTTGGGTGTTAATGGGGTGAAAACCCTAATCCACCAAAATGGATGATTGATCTTGATGATAACTTGATCAATGCTTTGATCCAATTTAGGATTTACTTCCTTCATGCTTTGATGTTTACAAATTAATAACTTGAATTCCTCAAAAATCAAACAACAACAAAAACAACATTGCATTTGCATTGCGTCATTTGCATACTTCATGTATTGTGACTTGTCTGTCTACCGTCAAGCTGATTCCTCCACACAAGTACGGAACTAGAGCCAATGTTAGAAGAAGAATGGAATACCAAGAGCAACACAATGCAGAGGTCAGAATGGAAATTGATGAATTGAAGTCAGGCATGACCAAGCTAACTGAAATGCTTCAAGTTTTGATTGCTAGAGGAGAACCGCCTCAAAAGACTATCATTGTTGAAGTCACAAGTGCTGATGTTGACCCTCAACCTACTAAACAACCACCTTCAACATGGCCTGAGTTTGGTTTTCCACCTGATTACACTCCGTCCTATGATAAGACTCCTGGTATTGGTCAATCTTCACAACTTGTAATTGGTCAAGCTTCAAACCCAGTGTTTCGTGCTCATAGCTTCACTAAATCTCAACCCATTGTGCATACTGTTGCTCAGCCTACTTATGTGAATCCTTTGTTTTAATATCAAGTCGCCCGTTCCCAGAATGGAAGTCAAGGAGATGCTGGAGATATTGAAGATGTCAAAGAGTAGTATCAGACTTTGGAAAAGCATCTGAGAGCCATGGAAGGAAACAACTACTTTGGGGTTGCTGCTGAGAATATGTGTTTGGTTTCTAATGTTGTCATGCCTGCAAAATTCAAGACTCCTGAGTTTGAGAAGTACAAAGGAAACACTTACCCAAGAAGCCATTTAATCATGTACTATCGCAAGATGGCTGCTTATACCTAAAATGATAAACTGCTAATCCATTGCTTTCAAGATAGCTTGAGTGGAGCTTCGCTGAAATGGTATATGGGACTTGAGAGGAATCACATTCATTGCTTCCAAGATCTGACTGATACTTTCATGAAACAGTATAAGTATAATATGGACATGGCCCCTGATCTCCGATAATTGCAAAGTATGTCTTAGAAAGAGAAAGAGTCTTTCAAGGAATACGCTCAACGCTGGAGAGAGCTAGCTTCTCAAGTGGAGCCACCTTTGTAACACCCTTCTAAACCCCGCGGCAATTAAATAAATATTTCAGAGTACATGAAACAAGGGTGCCACAATTAAATTTAAAAACAAACATCATACGTTATTGCCATGCATTCACTGAGTAAATTCAACATAATTCATCATAACTCATAAAATAATCTCATGTCAACACAACGGAAATCCAACATTCGGATGAGTATAACATCTTTAATACCACATCCTAAAATAAAACCAAGATCATAAAAATAGAGTTATTAAAACATGAACCCTAAGCTAACGTTCCCCAGTGTTACAATTATCAGAGCATGACACTTGACGCTAAACTAACACATTGACTCATGAGCTAATCCTCACCAAGTCGAAAGCCGCTATCTCCAATCTGAAAATGAAAACATGTAAGGGTGAGTCTAATTCGAAATTAATAAGTATTATACATTCATCAGCAGTAAAACATCATACAATTATTATTCACTCAATGATAACATGTATTTCAGATACCCAATAGTTAATCAAATAATCATGCTAACCAAACACATCACTGAACATAATACGCAATCCATCCACTCATACTATATCATTACGCACATGAATGAACTGACTCTATGCATGTGGTACCATACATGGGCTAAACCCATCCAACTGATCTATTCATCATCAAGATACAGTCCAACCGGCAAAAATTCCGCACAATGGGAATTATGCCCACCATTTGATCCACAACATCATCGGGATCCATCACCAAAATGCGTATGAATGAATGCACACATATGACATACTTACAACATCACTGATCCGATGAATAACATCGTCTCACATAACCCAACATAGTTATCACCAACAAGTATGTACATGTATCATGAATCATTCAAAACAAATCAACCATCATCATACGATCAATACAATCACCACATGTTCATATTATAAAAACATTATCAACATTATAATCATGTTGTCACAACATCACCACTAGACCAAAATGAACAACATCATCATCACCAATAACTCACCAAAAGCAACACCGAATGATACATTCGGTTCCAACACCATCCACGATTATATCACATAATCATATCAACGTGTATTCAATTCTATCATCATGATTATTCAATTATATCACATATAATCATGTCAAAACACCACCCAATCAAAATGAAATTCATAGTGGTTACATCACCATACAACACATTGTTACATTCACACATATATGTACACAATGCTACAATCCATCAACTAAATTAAATCAACATTTAAAATAAAATAGGGCCACTGCCCATTTCATCCATTCATAACATAAAGCTTTAAATTAGCTTCGCAACGCTCAAAACGGATGTACGGTTTGAAAGTTACGACCCTCAGAAAATTTGTCAAAAATTGGATGTTATGCGTCGACGCAAAACCCCCTTCAGGTCGACGCATTAGATTTTTTGTCCCCCTCGGGTATGCGCACGCTGACCCATGAGTCGACGCATGCTGACACTCAGGTCGACGCACACTGCGCAGATGCAGAATTTCTCTGCGATTTTAACATATTTCTTCTCCCAATCTCATCCAAATCGCACGAAAACAGTCCCATACCAAAATCTCATCAAATAACATAACACTGTCATACCCCAAATTTGTCCTACCCCTTTACTTCTAACTGGCTTAGGCTTTGCATTCATGTACATACATCACTTAGGTCATAATCCATACCCATGCATGCATATCATTGGTATCAATCAAAGACTAGCAAGAAAGAACTTTTATGGCAAGGAATTTCCTACCAAATGTGAGGATCTGAGGTGTGATTATGTGGCTTTGCTTTCATTGATGTCTTCCTGGATTAGGGTTTTCTTATTCTCAACTCAAGGCATTGGTGGGAGTGTACAAGCTTGTAATTCATCTGGTCATCCTGAATTAGGGTTTTCTGGACCAAAGTCAACGCAGTTGACTTTCTGGTCAACATTTAATCAAGAGCTGATTTTATGAGGAGAAGTGGCATGATGCTTGTGTGGAAGCGCTCAGTTGATTTCCATTGGCCAGAAGTGGATTAATTGGGAATTTCATTGAAATCGGGGAAAAATCAGAACAGTTGATTTTTGGGTCAAAATCAGAAGAATTATTCAAATATTGACTTTTGGTGGAAAATTGGTCGAGGAAAGTCAAAGAACGAATAAAATCGGAAGTTTGACAAAAAGTTGCCAAAAATAGAAAAATAACAAAAAAGGAAAGTTTTCATACTTAGAAATTTTTTGAGGTTTTAAATCTTGATGAACAGTCCACTTCAGCCCTGATTTACACGTGTCAAAAGGCCTCATTTGAGAAAATTTCCAACATCAAAAATGTTCAGATCATGGAGATGAACAACTCTCTAGTTGGAGGTTTCTTCATTTGAAGCTTGTATGAAGAGATAAAATGGTTTGAAGTTGCTGAAAAGTCATTTGAGCCAAGTCACAAATCAGGTCACGGACCAGGTCATGACCTGGAATTTTGTCAAACATGTGGCATGCCAAATGCCAAGCTGATTCTTGAGCTCTACAAAAATGCTATGAACGCAAACTTGGTATGCATCCACTCTACTCCAGGCCCTCTATGCAATGAAACAAGAATTGAGTAATTTGAGTGGGTATTGAATCAATTGTGGATGTTCAAAGTCATGCCCTCACACTGGCCAGAATGCAGCATCAGGCAGGCCAAGATCCAGGTCACGCGCAAGGCATTTTTACAAACACATGGTGGGCTGAATTCAAGTCCAATTTTCATTCTCCACAAATCTCCATTTTGAACAATCTTAGTGTCAAACTACTCCTTCATATGTCCTCTTTCCAAAAAGCCATGGATGGTAAATTTGGAGCACGTAATGAGCAAGGTACAAAGTCTCAATGTCACACCTCGACCCAATTATATGTTCACCAAAGATAAGAGCCTTACCCAGTCGAGCCATGCAGCATTCCAGGCAGATTCACTACATTCAGCACACAACAACTACATGTGCTCACACACTCACCCACAAAAAAACTAACCTACAGTCACCCACACTATAAACCCCATGCACCCCATGCATTCACTATATAATCTAACATCACTTCACAAACTCTCACACACTTCCATTTATTCTTCAGTTTCTCTTCTCACTCTCTCATTTTTCTCTCTTTATTCTCTCCCTCGTGCTCTCTCATCACTCTCTTCACCGTCCCTTCTCTCTCCTCTCTCTCACCTCCCTAACCACCACCTAACTAACTTTTCCGACCACCTCCAACCACCCTAACTAACTCTCCCTTCATCATCAACCACCACCACCACGGTTCTGAATGCCGGTACCACAACAACCTCCATTATCGCAACAGTACCACCACTCTCTCTCTCCATCACGCTCCACCAATCCTCATCATTGTCTTGCACTCCGATTCCCAGCTATCTCCACCACTTGCCATGGCCGAATGTTGAGGATCTTTGCTTCTGTATTGTAAATCTTCAAGAATTAAAGACACGCTTCAAGAGGCAATCACCATCGTCATCTTCAAGCATACAACTAGTCTCACTTTTGGAGCTTTCTCTCTTACTTGTTCAATCCAAGACCTTGTAGGTATGTCCCCCAAGAACCGTTTGCAGGCATTAACACATAAACAATCATGTATCGCATTCATATGAAAACTATTGTGATTCTTGCATCTGAGTTATCGCATATGAAATGTTTGTGGTTTTGACGAATGTACTGCGTGTCTGAATGCTGCGTGTGATTGCGTGTCTTTTGGCCGTTTAAAGCTTCTTCTAGTGAGAGATGCTTGGGTTAGGGTTTTACTTGATGCTTCGGTTAGGGTTATAGGGCGTTCAAACGGTGGCTGTGAGTTCAGATTCGCGCTCAGAACGAAAATCCGAGTGGAGCGATGTAGATTTTAGTGTTTTCTGGGCATTCTGAGGTTACTCCGGTGGTGGTGGCGCCGAGGAAGATGAGCAGAGCTCAGCTCCGGCATCTGTGTTTCATTTCATGGTTTTTAGTCCGTTTGCTGAGGTGTCACGGGGTCATTGGTTCATTCTCCCAAGCTTTGGCCCATTTTGTTTTTATCTCAATCATTAGTTTCTGACGTGGAGTGTTTTAACTGGCTCTTGTTTGATTTTGTTTTATATGACTTAAATGCCATTGTGACTAATTGATATATGTTCAATAGGGTACACGTCGCATTACATTTTTACATGCTGATATAAAAAGTAAATGTTGGATAAAAAATCAAATGATGAATATATGTGGATCAAGCAATTTGTTAGCTGCTGGGCCACGTGCGTGTTGGGCCTTTCCCCTTTCTGGACTATACCCCCATTTCACTAATGCACCACTGTTCAGTCCTTGGGCCTTAACGCGCCCCATGCTTCCCGCACCCCCTAACTGTTGGCCCAGAATCGCTGTTAACTGATCTCAGTTCATAATAAATTGCTGACGCACCCCCCTGTTGTTTAGAACCTAGTTTTCATTTTAATGTTTGTTTTCTTTATTTTTTGCTTCATAAATCTTTTAATTCAAATAAAAATACATAAAAAATGTTTCTAGATATCTTAGGGTGTTTTAATTTTTGTGAATATTTTATGATTTTTTTCTTAATCGTTTTAATAGCTTTAATAAATCATTTTGTTCATATATGTGAATTTTTAGTTTTAATCCTCTTGTAAATAAATGGCCAATTGATTTAGAGTAGAATAATTCTAGGTTTATAAAATAGGCTAGTCCCCCTTTTTCCCATTTCTTTTTCTTTTACAACATAAAACATCTAACAAATATTCAAATAAAATCCCCTTTAAAAAATACCAAGAAAATGCTAAAAAAAACATTAATAAAAAAGTGAAAATCATTAAAAAGGGAATGGAAGCTTGAATCTCCCTTGCTTTAGGGAATCATTCGAGTGCTTGGATCTCCCTTGCTTTAGGGAATCATTCGGGCGTAAGTTCCCAAATTCTAAAAGACACAAACCAAAGAGTAACTCGAGTTTCCCTTGCCTTAGGGATTTTCTCGAAACACTCAAACTCTCTCTCTTCTCTCCTTTATTAAGGGCATTGTTATCTCCGCTCTATTGCATCCTAGGCTGTCCCCTTATGCAAGAGCGCGAGCGTTAACTCCGCCCAACTAAAAAACACAAAAACAAACAGAAATCGTGAGCCGAGCTACGGTAACTCTGATTCCTGAAAAGGATACGTAGGCAGCGGGGTAGGGCCCGTGCGAGTACAATTCTTTATTTTCCCTACATTCTGCATTCATTCGCATATAGACGTAAACATAGTATACACCCTTTAGATAGAAACAAACATAGGTGAATACCGTCGAGTACGATGGGCGCGAGGGGTGCTAATACCTTCCCCTTGCGTAACCGACTCCCGTACCTAGATTCTCTGGTCGAAAGACCTCGCTCTTATTCTTTGTTAGGTTTTCTGATATTCCTTTCCCTTATGGGATAAATATATTGGTGGCGACTCTATTCATTTTTCGCGAGCGTGCGACAAACATAATACAAATATAACACGTTTTAGAAGTCATCTAACACCAAACCATTCATCAAATTCATCAATTGCATCAAATCAACATAAACAACCTAAATTCCCCAAAAACCCCAAAACCAAACATGCAATCAAATCAAATAACACTCCTAATCAGTTCAACCACCCTTGAGTGTATAATAATCACTAACCCGAAGAGTCCCACGTTACCTTAGAGTCGAATCTTCAAAGGTCCTCTTCTTCATCGTCTTCTCCTCTTTCACGTATCTCTCTGTTCTCCAACTTTGCTCTTTTGCTTCTAATTTCCCTTTTTCACAATTCCTTTATTTTATGAAAATATAAAATAAATTAGTAATGGGCTCACTCACTTAGCACCCCCCACATTACTAACACCACCATTTGGCCCAACGACTAACATTTTATAATTTCCCAATAATTCCAATAAAAATACCAATATTCCAAGAAATTAATTTAAACCCCAATTAAATTAATAAATGTAAAATATGGGGTGTTACAACTCTCCCCCACTAAAAGAGTTTTGGTCCTCGAAAACATACTTCCAGTGAAAAGTTTCGGATAAGAGTCCTTCATCTGACTCTCTAGTCCCCAGGTAACATTTCTCTAGCTGATCCTCAAAATTCATCTGACATAACCAACATAAGGCACGTTTCATACATTCAATCTCTGCTCTTACGTCGCATTCGACCAATCCAAAGGTGTACCACTCACTATATCTCCAAAAAGGTTAACAACAATAGAACATTGAGGTACAACCCCTACAATGCACCCAATAACCGAATAATATAATTACACAACCATGGTATGATCACACCTGATCAGCACTGCAGTAATGCATTCCATCTACTGAACGCACCACCCTTAGACACACTTTTCCATCTGTGCGATAAAATAATACTTACACTTCTCACCAAATGCTGCCTGTTAGAACAAGATTTGTTCTGATCAATATTCTTGTTTTGATGATAACAATGTATATGAATTTTATATAAGACAATGTGGTACTCTAATCCTATGCATTTTCCATTTCAGGAAATATATAAGGAGTATGCACAATTCAACGCTAAGAAGCACTGACTCAGAAGATTCTGGATTGCAACATCAGAACATGCTCTCGCAAGACATTAGAAGATGGTCAAGCAGAATCAGAACATGGTCTATGAAGCATCAGAAGAACTTGAGATCAGAAGCAGAAGCACTAAAGTTCTTATGGTATCACGCTAAAGCACTTCAAAGTCAGAAGACAAGAAGATGCTCTGCACCAAGCTGTAACTCTGATTCTGATTATTCAAACGTTGTATTCAAAAAATATGAGATCGGAAGTTAGTACTAGATGAAAGGCTACGAAGTCTAATCTCTGACTGACAAAAGGAACGTTAGAAGCTAAAAAAGGCAAAGTCAGTAAAAGCAGAGAAAAGCATGGCTCGAGGTAGTTGACAAAACAATTAAAACATTAAATGCAAAGTTGTCCAGTCACGTAACGCATTAAATGTAGTTCAACGGCCATCTTCTCAAAATGCCTATAAATATGAAGTTCTGATCAGAAGCAATTACGAACAACTCTTGCAAGAATACCAAAACGCTGCTGAAATCAAAACTTACGAACTTCATCTTCAAGCTCACATTCTTTGTAATATCTTAGTGAGAATTAAGCTTAGAAATTAAGATGGATCGTCTATCAATGGGTGACCCTGCCCAATCAGCATCGTAGTATCCAACTATCTGAGTATGTCCTTTATCTTCATACACAAGGCCTTTTCCTGGAGCACATTTGATGTATCTTAGAATCCGGACAATAGCATCCATGTGTTCTTGGCAAGGAGAATTTAAGAATTGGCTTACCACACTAACTGTAAAAGAAATGTCGGGATGAGTAACTGTGAGATAATTCAACTTTCCAACCAATCTCTTATACCTTCCTGAGTCAGATAGGGGCACCCCCTGATTGGGTAGGAGTTTGACACTTGGATCCATAGGAGTATCAGCTGGTTTAGCGTTTAACATACTTGTTTCTTCCAAAATATCCATAGCATATTTCCGCTGAGAAATCACCAAACCATCTTTAGATTGGGATACCTCAATACCTAAGAAATAGCGGAGTTTACCAAGATCTTTTGTCTGAAATTGATTCGAGAGATGTTGTTTTAACTGGAGTATTCCTTGTTGGTCACTGCCGGTTATGACAATATCATCCACATATACAATAAGATAGATACACCCTTGGGCAGAGTGACGATAAAACACAGAATGATCAGCTTCACTACGGACCATACTAAACTGTTGTACTATAGTGCTGAATCTGCCAAACCAAGCTCTCGGAGATTGCTTAAGACCATAAAGAGACCTGTGTAGCCTACAAACCATATTTGAGGACTCCCCCTGAGCAACAAACCCAGGTGGTTGCTCCATATATACTTCCTCTTCCAGATCACCATGTAAAAAGGCATTTTTGATGTCAAGTTGATGAAGAGGCCAATGTCGAATGGCTACAATGGCTAGAAGAAGTCTAATAGATGCCATCTTGGCTACAGGCGAGAAGGTGTCACTATAATCCAATCCAAAAATCTGAGTGTATCCTTTGGCTACCAAGCGAGCTTTAAATCGATCAATCTTACCATCTAGACCAACATTCACAATATAAAGCCAACGACAACCTACTAAAGATTTTCCAGGGGGTGGAGGAACCAGTTCCCAAGTACCACTGCTTTGAAGAGCACACATTTCGTCAATCACTGCTTGCCTCCACTCAGGTTGAGATAATGCTTCACCTGGAGTATTAGGAATAGAAACAGAAGACAAGGAAGACAAACAAGTATACTGCAAAGGGGAAAGACAATGATAACATAAATCAATATAATGTGGAGAAGGATTTCGTGTTTCACGTATACCTTTTCGAAGAGCAATCGGAAGATCAGACTCAGCTTGCGGGATCGGATCCAATGATGGTGAAGGCGTCGGAGGAGAGTCTCCGATGACCTCAAGGAAAATTAGTGTATCAGGGATAGGTATTGCCTCAGGGATAGGTGTGACAGACGTGGGTTGAGGACGCTGATATGTTTGAAGAGGCCGAGAAGTGGGGGGGTCAACCGTAGGGCTAGAATGATTGGGAATAATTGGAAATGGGACTGCCGGAAGAGGTGTGGGAGTACTGTCTTGAAGGAGTTTCGGAGTTACTTGACTGGACTCGAAATATGGAGCAGACTCAAAGAAGGTAACATCGGCCGATACGAGGTATTGTTGTAGAGTATGTGAGTAGCAACGATAACCTTTTTGGGGTCGATGATAACCAAGAAAGGCACACTTTAGTGATCGAGCTGATAGTTTATCAATACCAGGAGAGAGATTGTGTACAAAACATGTGGACCCGAAGACTCGGGGAGGAATTGCATGAAGTGGAGAATTAGGAAAAAGGATTGAATGAGGGATTCTATTGTTAAGGACAGATGAGGGCATGCGATTTATAAGGTAACATGCCGTTAGCACCACATCTCCCCAAAATCGAAGTGGAACGTTACCATGGAGAAGTAGGGTCCGAGTGGTTTCTACGAGATGCCGATTTTTGCGTTCGGCTACCCCGTTTTGTTGAGGTGTATGAGAACAAGATGTTTGGTGGAGAATACCATTGCTGGACATAAAAGTTTGAAATTGTTGGGATAAGTATTCACGAGCATTATCACTTCTTAAGGTACGAATAGACACACCAAACTGAGTTTTTATTTCTTTGTAAAATTGTTCAAAAATAGAGAATAATTCAGATATATTTTTCATTAAAAATAACCACGTGCAACGTGAAAAATCATCAATAAAGGTGACAAAATACCTAGACTCTAGTGTAGAGACAGTACGCGAGAGACCCCAAACATCGGAGTGAACTAAAGCAAAAGGGGACGAAGCTCGTTTATTGACTCGATTGGGAAATTGACTACGAGTGTGTTTCCCTAACTGACACGACTCACAATGTAAATTAGACACCTTCGATAAACTTGGAACCAACTTCTGTAGTTTAGGAAGACTAGGATGACCTAACTGAGCATGGATAGTGAGTGGAGAATCTTTGGCTGAACAAGCCTGAGATGACACTGAGAGGTAATAAAGGCCTTGAGACTCACATCCGACGCCAATCGTCCGTCCCGAACTCCGATCCTGCAGGATAACATTACTGTTAGTGAAGGTGACAATACAATCAAGAGAACGAGTTAAACGACTGACTGAAAGTAAATTAAATGGACAATTAGGTACATAGATAACAGGAGTAACAGAGAGAGAAGGTAAAATTTGAATAGTACCAATCCCTTCAGATTGGGTTTGAGAACCATTGGCAGAATTTATAGTAGGTAAGACACCCGAGGTAGAGAGGGAAGTGAAAAGATTTTTATTACCAGTAACATGATCAGACGCACCAGAATCAAGGACCCAAGGTCCAAGAGAAGATGATTAAGAGAGACAAGCAGATGAATTACCAGTGTGTGCAACCGAAGCAGTAGAATATGAGTTCTGATAATTTTGATACCACCTGACAAAATCACCGTAGTTTGGCGTAAAGTTCTGAGGAGTAGCCATGAGTATCAGATCTGGAACAGTTGCACGGTGGCGAGCTGGAAAAATCGTTGGGATCGGCCGGATCGGAGGAGGCGTTTCTGCCGGTAGGTTTAGTTTGCCGAAAGGTCGCCGAAAACAATAGCGGCAACAGCGGATGGCGACGGCAGTCCGGTGGTGACTGGAGAAATTTGAAAACGGATGCCGGAATGAGACACGACAATGTATGGAATGCAAATCGGAGTTATGACACGGTTTGCCAAAAATTTATCACCAAAAGACAGTGGGTCAACCGGGTAAAGCACGGTAAAGGGTTGTCTCTCAGCAGGCTCTAGATACAATGTTAAGAAGTGTGGTTGGGCCTAACTCAACCCTACAAAACCGGCTTGTAGGGTGAGGATTTCCCCCACTTATAAGTACATGTTCAGACCATATAATGTACGATGTGGGACTCTTAACACACCCCCTCACGCCCAGGACTAGACAACTGGAGCGTGGAAATAAATGGCGGGTGGCCCGATAGAGGAAACCATAATAGAAGGTGGGACTCTTAACAGATTTGTAAAAGGTTCCTAGAGTGATCGGTGAGATTAGTAGACTCTAGAAGACTTAGAAGTTTCTAAGTGTTGATTTCCTAGAGTGATCAAGGTGTGATCAGTATACTCTAGAAGACTTAGAGTGTTTCTAAGTGGACAACCATTGTAATCAAGATTGATTAGTGGATTAAATCCTCAGTTGAGGTAAATCACTCTAAGGGGGTGGACTGGAGTAGTTTCGTTAAAAACGAACCAGGATAAAAATATTGTGTTCATTGTTTTTATCTTGAGTTTTTAAAGTCACACTTATTTAAACCCCTCTTTCTAAGTGTTTTTCTATCCTTCAATTGGCATCAGAGCACCGGTTCTAGGTGCAAGCACTTAACCGTGTTAGAAAAAGATTCAGGGTGAGAAAAACACTAAGTCAATATGGTTGATGTTATTACACCCACTTCTACATCTACTTCAAATGATCAACACAACAATGGAAATGGATATTCTAGACCACCAGTATTTGATGGTGAAAATTTTGAATACTGGAAAGATAGATTGGAAAGTTACTTTCTTGGTCTAGATGGTGATTTATGGGACTTGCTTGTGGATGGTTACAAACATCCAGTAAATGCTAGTGGAGCAAAGATGTCAAGACAAGAAATGAGTGATGACCAAAAGAAACAATTTAAAAATTATCATAAGTCAAGGACTATTCTGCTGAATGCTATTTCTCATTCTGAATATGAGAAGATATCAAACAGGGAAACTGCTCATGACATCTTTGAATCATTAAAGATGACTCACGAAGGAAATGCCCAAGTCAAAGAGACAAAAGCTCTTGCTTTAATCCAAAAGTATGAAGCCTTCAAGATGGAGGATGATGAAAACATTGAAACAATGCTCTCAAGATTTCAAACTCTAACTGCTGGATTAAGAGTGCTTGACAAGGGATATACAAAGGCTGATCACGTCAAGAAGATCATCAGAAGCTTGCCTAGAAGATGGGGCCCAATGGTGACTGCATTCAAGATTGCAAAGAATCTGAATGAAGTATCTTTGGAAGAGCTGATCAGTGCTTTGAGGAGTCATGAAATAGAGCTGGATGCTAATGAACCTCAAAAGAAAGGTAAGTCTATTGCTTTAAAATCTTTGAATAAAAAATGCACTAACGCTTTTCAGGCGGAAGAAGAAGATTCTGAAGAATCAGAATCAGAAGAAGAAGAAGAAGATGAACTGTCCATGATCTCCAGAAGGGTAAACCAACTCTGGAAGAGTAAGCAAAGGAAGTTCAAAAACTTCAGAAGTTCTAAAAAGTTTGAAAGAGGAGAATCTTCTGGAATCAGAAGATCTGACAAAAAGAAGGTCACGTGCTTTGAGTGCAAGGAGCCAGGACATTACAAGAGTGAGTGTCCAAAGCTTCAGAGGGAGAAACCCAAGAAGAAGTTCCAGAAGAAGAAAGGTCTTATGGAAACTTGGGATGATTCAGATTCATCAGAATCAGACTCTGAAGACGAGCAAGCCAACATAGCGCTGATGGCTACTGTGGATGCTGAATTAGAATCTACATCAGAATCAGACTCTGACTCTGAAGAGGTATTTTCTAAACTATCTAGAGATGAGCTAGCTTCCAGTTTAGCTGAAATTTTTGAAATCAAGGCTAGGCTTAGTATCAAATATAAAAAGCTGAGAAAGCTCTTTGTATCTGAAACTAAGAAGCTTGAATTAGAAAATTCTGAACTCAAAGAAAATGTTTTAAAACTATCCAAAGATGCTGAGTCATCTTCTGGTTCAGAAAAATCTATTCCAAGCTTGAACAATATTCTTAAAGAATATGACTTGAGCTTCAGGAAGTTCTTATCTAGAGGTATTGGTAGAAATCAACTTGCCTCTATGATATATGTTGTTAGTGGAAACAAGAGAGATGGCATAGGTTATGAGGGTGATACCCCATACAAACTTGAACCTGTAGATGATATGAAAATCACATACAAGCCATTGTATGATCAGTTCAAGGATGGCCACTCCCATGATATTGGGCTCACTTCACATGCTAAAAGCTTTCACATTACACACACAAAGAAGCATGTGACACAAAATAGAAAATATCATGTTGCTCAACCTAAGGAATATCATGTTGTACCTCCTGTTAATTATCATGCTAAACCCAAGTTCAATCAGAAGTTAAGGAGAACTAACAAGAAAGGACCCAAGAAAATGTGGGTACCTAATGAGAAGATAATTTCTGTTGCAGATATCCTTGGCAGCAAAGAAGACAAAGCAAAACATGTCATGGTACCTGGACTCTGGGTGCTCGCGGCACATGACGGGAAAAAGGTCTATGTTACAAGACCTGGTGCTTAAGTCTGCTGGTGAAGTCAAGTTTGGAGGAGATCAGAAGGGCAAGATTATTGGCTCAAGAACCATAAGTATTGGTAACTCTCCTTCCATAACTAATGTACTTCTTGTAGATGGATTAGCTCATAACTTATTGTCCATAAGTCAATTAAGTGACAATGGTTATGACATAATCTTCAATCAAAAGTCTTGCAAAGCTGTAAGTCAGAAGGATGGCTCAATCCTATTTACAGGCAAGAGAAAGAACAACATTTACAAGATTTATCTTCAAGATCTTAAGAGTCAGAAGGTAACTTGTCTTATGTCTGTTAGTGAAGAGCAATGGGTCTGGCACAGAAGATTATGCCATGCTAGCTTGAGAAAGATTTCTCAGATTAACAAACTAAATCTGGTCAGAGGACTCCCTAATCTGAAATATAAATCAAATGCTCTTTGCGAAGCATGTCAGAAAGGGAAGTTTTCCAAATCTGCATTCAAGTCTAAGAATGTTGTTTCTTCCTCTAGGCCGCTAGAACTTCTGCATATTGATCTGTTTGGCCCAGTCAAATAAGCATCTGTCAGAGGGAAGAAATATGGATTAGTCATCGTAGATGATTATAGAAGATGGACATGGGTAATGTTCTTGAAACACAAGGATGAGTCTCATACAGTATTCTTTGACTTCTACACTCATATCCAATCCGAGAAAAAGTGTAAAATCATAAAGGTCAAAAGTGATCATGGTGGCGAATTTGAGAACAGATTCTTTGAGATTTAT
This sequence comes from Vicia villosa, assembly GCF_029867415.1. Lineage (NCBI taxonomy): Eukaryota > Viridiplantae > Streptophyta > Magnoliopsida > Fabales > Fabaceae > Vicia > Vicia villosa. Next base: position 86,256 of record NW_026705829.1, on the reverse strand, counting down.
TTCAAAGAAAATGGTATTGCCCATGATTTCTCTTGCCCTAGTACTCCACAACAAAATGGAGTTGTAGAGCGAAAGAATATGACTCTACAAGAAATGGCCAGAACCATGATCAACGAGACCAATATGGCTAAGCATTTTTGGGCAGAAGCAATAAATATTGCATGTTATATTCAGAATAGAATCTCCATAAGACCTATTCTTAATAAGACTCCTTATGAATTGTGGAAGAACAGAAAGCCCAACATTTCTTATTTTCATCCTTTTGGATGTATATGTTATATTCTGAACACTAAGGATCATCTGAGTAAGTTTGATTCTAAGGCACAGAAGTGTTTCCTTCTTGGATATTCTGAACACTCAAAAGGCTACAGAGTATACAACACTGAAACATTGATTGTTGAAGAATCAATCAATATCAGATTTGATGATAAGCTTGGTCTTGAAAAGCCAAAGCAGTTTGAGAATTTTACAGATATTGAAGTCTCTAACTCAGAAGCTGAAGAACCCAGAAGCAAAGTGTCAGAAGATCAAGTTGTTTCTTCATTAGAAAATCTCAGAATTTCTGAAGAGCCAACTATCAGAAGATCTTCTAGACTCACCTCTGCTCACTCAGAAGATGTTATCCTTGGGAAGAAAGAAGATCCTATCAGAACCAAATCATTCCTTAAGAATGCAGAATGTCAATTTGGTCTAGTATCTCTTATCGAGCCAACTTTTGTTGATCAAGCTCTTGAGGATGCTGACTGGATAATTGCAATGCAAGAAGAACTCAATTAGTTTACAAGGAATGACGTATGGGATCTTGTTCCTAGACCAAAAGGATTCAACATCATTGGAACCAAGTGGGTCTTCAGAAACAAGCTAAGCGAAAAAGGAGAAGTTGTAAGAAACAAAGCCAGACTGGTTGCTAAGGGCTATAGTCAGCAAGAAGGCATAGACTATACAGAAACCTTTGCACCAGTGGCCAGGTTAGAATCTATTCGCTTGTTAATTTCTTTTGCCACTCAACATAACATCACTCTATATCAGATGGATGTTAAGAGTGCCTTCTTAAATGGTTATATAGATGAGGAAGTATATGTCCCCCAACCTCCTGGTTTTGAAGACTCTAAGTCTCCAGAACATGTTTTCAAATTAAAGAAATCATTATATGGCCTGAAGCAAGCTCCTAGAGCTTGGTATGAAAGATTAAGTTCTTTCCTTCTGGATAATGGTTTCACTAGAGGACAAGTGGATACTACTCTCTTTTGTAAAACCTTTAAAAAGGATATCTTAATTTTCCAAATTTATGTTGATGATATTATCTTTGGAACCTCTAATGCTACACTTGGATAGGAGTTTGCTAAGTCTATGCAGGCTGAGTTTGAAATGAGCATGATGGGAGAACTCAAGTACTTCCTTGGGATCCAAATCAATCAAACTTCTGATGGAACATATGTTCATCAAACCAAGTACGTGAAAGAACTTCTGAAGAAGTTTAATCTTTCAGAAAGCAAAGAAGCAAAAACTCTTATGCATCCAACGTGTGTTCTAGGTAAGGATGAGGTAAGTAAGAAGGTAGATCAGAAGCTCTACAGAGGTATGATTGGATATCTTATATATCTTACTGCTTCTAGACCTGACATTTTTTTCAGTGTTTGTATGTGTGCAAGATTCCAATCAGATCCTAGAGAGTCTCACTTAAAAGCTGTTAAGAGAATTCTGAGGTATCTGAAAGGTACTACTAATGTTGGTTTAGTCTACAGAAGATCTGAAGAATACAACTTAGTAGGATTATGTGATGCTGATTACGCTGGAGATAGAATTGAAAGGAAAAGTACTTCTGGAAGTTGTCAATTTCTTGGAAGTCACTGTTGCACCCCAAAATTTGCCCATATATTTATTACTAACTGGCTTAAGCTTCGCATTTTATCTGCATCCTTCCATTAGGGCATTAACATACTCATGCATCATTAATCAATAAAGTTGGCTCGGGATTGAGGATTTTGGAAGAGTAGGGTTTCCTTAGTGTGTACTTCTTTCTCATCTTTATGCAAAGCTATTCTCCATCAAAGATCGAGGTTTATTTCCTTAAATAGGGGGTGATCGTTTGACTTATTGGACTTCATCTGGGAGTCAAGTATATCTCAGGAATTGGTGATCAGTTGCTTCCTTCTTTATGGACTAATGAACTCCTTCTCACTATGGAGGATTAGATTCATTCACTTGCATATGGTATCACCGTGTATTCAGAGGATCATTGTTGTTTGCCATTTGATTATGTCCCAACATTGGAGATTTAGATGGTTGAATTATGTGGTTGTGTTGGTCTCGTCATTCCTATTCATGATACAAGATTTTTTGTCAAGATCCCATCATGCGGTGATCCTCGTTGAATTAGGTTTTGTCGCGTACTTGTGAAGCATACTATTGTGGCATAGTTGACTTTTGGTCAAAGTCAACTGTGAGGGTTGACTATTGACCAAGTGCTTCTAAAAAAAAATCTTTGGATTCTTTCTCATCATATTTCATTCAAGTTGCAAGTGGAAAAGAATGGTTCAAAATTTAAAAGACGATGGAGAGAAAAGTCAAACATTCAAAAAATATGCAAATTCCATTTCAAACATTGCATCCACCTTACCATGTCCACGAGAATCCGTTACAAAGTCTAAATTCCACCACAAAGTTCAAAAATTTTATTACAAGAAAAGCCTGTGCGCATCAAAGGGAAAATGATTCACAAAAAAGGGTGCCATTACAAAGAGGATTACATGAAGAAAAGTGTTACAAATTAATTGCAAATACACGGAATTTATTTACACCGTTCCCTGCTTGTTGGTCATGCTAAAATCTAATCCTAGTTCTAAACATCTTCATGCCATTAAGCTCCATGCCATATCCTGTGCTAATCTTCATGTCATTTTGTCCTTGCTCCTTACCAATCATCACTTGCCAAGTATATGCACACAATACCATTACACCAGTTGCCGTGTTTGCTGCAGCCTGCAAGAGTCTAGTGCAAAGCCAGTATAAGTCAAAACAAAGAAAATAAAGGGATCAGATCCAGTTTGCAAGCATAATTCCAACATACATCATCAGTTCTGATCAGAGAAGGAAAACACATACAGCCTTACAAACCAAAACAGACACCTACAATAAATCAGCCCTGCATAAACAAAATTCCACACATAAATCAATACCAAGTGTTTGCATCAGTCCGGCATATCACACATTCAGTCATAACATATTCAAATACACCAGTTTTAAAATAGCTCCAACAGAGCTATAACTAACCCAATTTTCAGTTGCAACTCGCCAGCTCATCCTAACTGTCCTAACCACCTCTCCTAACACTATAACAGAAACAGTTACAAACTAACTATAACTAACTCAGTTTTCACCCCTAACTAACTTTGAGACATTCCTAACTAACAAAACAGAAGTCACAACTAACTTCTAAACTACCTAACAGAATCAAATTTAACAGAATTTCAACAGAAAAGGAAGAAGAACTAACCTGAAACTCTATATAACAGACTTCATCACCTTCATTCATCTCTGCAATTTCAACATCTTCATCACTTCTCCATAACCTTCAAACAACATCATCTTCAGCATCTGAACCATAACCTTCAATCATCTTCTTCAATCCACAATCATCACAACCTTCATCTCTCTCTCTCTATATCCATCAGAAACTGATAACAGAAAAGAAGGAATCAGAAAATCACTCACCTACATAATCGAAAATGTAACAGAAGGAAAAATCAGAAGGAAAATTCGTAACATGAAGATGTAACAAACCTTATCGATCTTGAACTGTTCATCTAGTCCTCATCATCATCAACAATCGCACTTTCTTCCGTTGAACAAATCTTCAATCAACACTCCGTAGAATCCATCTTTCATCAACAACGACAATCGGAAGAAAAAGAAATCGAGAAGGAGATCGAGAGAACGAGAACAAGGTGCGGTGATGGCGTCGCACCGGAGAAGTGTAATCGGAGAAAGGGAAAGGCGTCGGGTTCGTTGAAGGAGAGATTTTGAGCGGAGAAGAGACGGCTGAGAGCGAGGAGCGAATCTCCGATGCCGATTCTCGGTGCCGCTTCGGCCGCGAGTGAGGGAAGGAGAATGTCAAAGGTCACAAAACTCTAACCTAATTCCTCTTTCAATTCAATTTGTATTAATTTTAAGTTTAATCATAATAATTGAGTCATTAAGGGGAATATTTTGTTTGTTAATGTGGGTTAAATTCAATTAAATCTGATGCAAATTGAATCAATAATTGGTAAATTCTGAAGAAATATTTGGATCATAACCTTGGGCTAAACGAAATTGCTAGATCCATACCCCCTTAAGCCCAATGCACCTATGTTTGATACAAAATTTTGAATAAAAACACCTTGGGCCGGGCCTCCGTTTCACACCCCATTGATGCTCCGACACCCTCCATTTTTGGTTGAAAGCTGATCCGCAAAAAAATCACTCTAGGCCTCCCTGTTTGGGCCCTGCGCCAGCTTACTGAATTACACCACCATATTCCATTTTCACCCCCCTGACTCACACTTAATTGATAGATTTTAGGTCTTCTTACTTAGTTTTTTTTACCACATTCTTAAATAATAAAAAACATGTAAAGTCATAATTTTTTCTCATTAGATTTTTAGGTAATAACAATAGTTAGAATCATAATTTTGTTGGATTTTTAGGAAATAAAAATGACATAGAAAACAATAATTGTTAGTTTTAGGGTTAATAGATTTTTAATATAGTTAGGATCGAATTAGATCTCCCTTATTAACAAACCATATAAAAATAGTAGTATTTTTTTTTTGTTGTTTAATTTTGCACTAATACTTGAATCATTTTCTTTATGTTTTGTACCATTTCCATGCTAATTTTTGTATAATTTTTGTGTGACTTTGTTGCTTAACTGAAGCCATATTTGTGGCCTATTTTGGTATCATTTTAATGCCCCTTTTAGAATTTAGTCTCCATGTTAACTTTAGAATAGGAACTAGAATAACACTAGGGTTAGAAATTAGGCTAGTCCCCCTAATTTCATTCTTTTTTTCTTTTTCAACTTTAAGACACTAATAAATGGTTAAATAAAATCCCTTTTAAAAATACAAAGAAAATACTTAAAACATTAATAAAAAAGTGAAAATCATTAAAAAGGGAATGGAAGCTTGGATCTCCCTTGCTTTAGGGAATCATCCGAGTGCCTGGATTTCCCTTGCTTTAGGGTTCCATTCGGGCGTAAGTTCCCAAATTCTAAAAAACACAAACCATAGAGTAACTCGAGTTTCCCTTGCTTTAGGGATTTCCTCGAAACGCTCAAACTCTCTTCTATCTCTCGCCCTTGTGGCATTCTTAAGAACATGTTGAATCCATTCCATAACTAGGCGTATAAGTCTCCAAAGGTCGAGCATCGTGGAGTGCGACTTTAACCTCTGTTCAACTAAAAAACACAAAAACATAGAAAATCTTGAGCCGAACTACGGTCGCTCTGATTCCTTGTAAGGGATACGTAGGCATTGGGTCGCGGGGCCTAAGCGAGCACACCTGTAAATAATTCCTTCTTTTCCCCGTATTTCTTTTGCATGCATTTGCATTTAGTTTTAGACATTAGATACACCCTTTAGATAGAAACAAACATAGGTGGATACCATCGAGTACGATGGGCGTGAGGGGTGCTAGCACCTTCCCCTTGCGTAACCGACTCCCGTACCCTATTCTCTGGTCGAAAGACCTTGTTCTTATTCTGAGTTAGGTTTCCTGGTATTCCTTTCCCTTATGGGATAAATATATTAGTGGCGACTCTGATCCATTTTTCGCGGTAGCGACAGCTGGCGACTCTGCTGGGGAGTACCTAAGCAAGTCGATCCTAGCCTTTGCTTGTTTTATTTTATTGGGTGTTTATTTGTTTTTATCTTGTATATATATTTGCATGTTTATTTTCTGCTTGCATATCATGTTTATTTCTGCTTGCACATCATGCATATGGATTATATTTTGTGTTCCTTGGGGTCTTCTGTTCTGTTTTGCAGGTGGGGGGTTTTTGTGAGGTAAAAGGCCCACTACCCAGGCCAGTGACACATAGGATTAGCGTGGATGCTCATGTTGACTCCCGTGGCCCTTGCTACGATCGAGTTCAACATGGGGTACCACAACTGGGCGAGGTTCTTTCATGGAACACTATGTCTGGCACCCTTGCTGCCTCAAACACTTTGTACCCCATGGGAACTGTAGACCCTAGTGACCATTAGGGACCACCTGTTCGTGTCTAGAATTCATACCTGTGAGTTTGGGGAGGGACAGGAAACCTTGACTCCTACATACCATTGCTTCTTCAGAGTTGAGGTCGGACTTTTATTTGGTTTGTTCTCATGATGCTTGATATTCTGGTATTCAAAAGGGCGTCGAACCTTTGATCCTGTGACATTTGACTTGCACAGAGGTTTTACATCAGTTGTCCAGAGATTGTACAGATGCTACTAAGATTATATGGACCTTTATCCCATGCCTTTGCATTGCATAACATCATTACTTCATCCACTTCATTTGTGGGGGATCATAAAGTCTTATTCTAAAAAAAAAAGGAAAGAGGAAACGAAAGAAGTAGAAAAACATAAAAGATGGAAAAGAAAAAAAAGATACTATAAAAAAAAAATAATAAAAGAGAAACAAAAGTTGATGAAAAGGCTTTAGGATCCCTTAGAAATGAAACATGCATTCATATATCATGCATTTCATAGTTCTCTCAGAAGCTTATGGGGGCCCTTTCTACTCAGATTCTGACTTCAACAAAAAATTGACTTCTCACCGCAATGTGCTCGAAAGTTGGTATTGGAATAACTCTGTGAGGTTTTGAATGAGATGAGGACAAAAAGGGGGATTAACATGAATCAGTGTGTGGAGGTTATTCAAGCCTTTTCTCTTAGACAAGAAGAGTTGAGAGAGGTTCTTCAAAGGCTAGATGCAAATGTTAATCTCACCCATGAGATTGTCTTGTGAATCAAAATTGTTTGAAATAATGTTGAGATTCCTAAGGAGAGTTCACATCATTGAAGTCTTCAAGTTTTCGAGTATTGAAAATAACAAAAGATTCCACCTCTTGAAGACAAGGTTGAAAGCCATAAAAGATTACAACTCTATTGATTTAGACATCGTTGGATTGTGCCTAGTGCCTGATGAAAAAACTGCAAAGATCATTTATTCTCTCTCTGGATAGTTTGGACATGCAAGTCAAAGTGGTAATCATCTCTTGTACATATGTGGAAGTTGCTTGGGGCTCCCGATCAAGGGATAAGCAAGACATTGTCTATCTTGAGCATTGCGCCATTTGCATTGCTCGAATCCCTAAAGCGTTACAAGTTCTTGTGCAACTTCGTCAGAATCTTTTTCCATGCGGTAATCAAGAGTGTTCTACAAAGGCATTTCTCATTTTCAAGTTGTTACTTCATATCATGTGTCATCTCTTCTTGGAATTTTCTTCTCAGAATCCTTTGCTTGTCAACAGAGATAAAAAGAATATGGGAAACATAACAATGTAATGCAACTGCCTTGTGGTTGGTATTTCAATTGGTACCTTAGGTCTTCCTTACCATATGTAGCTCTCCTGAGTGTGATGATCATACTAGTGTCTTCCATTTATAATGGCGATTACTGTTCTAGCAACTATATTCGGGGCTCCCGACCGAGGGATAAGCAAGACATTGTCTATCTTGAGTATTGCATCATTGGCATTTCTTGAATCCCTAAAGTAAGGCAAAAATGCACCACTCTTGTATGCCTTTGTTGGAATATTCTTCTAGGAAGTAATCTAAAGTGTGTGGAAGGAACATATGATAATGCTAAGTGGTTACCATGTTGGGGCACCTAGCCATTCAACGGAAGGTGGTAGAAAGTTCAAAGGCATAATTCAAGTCCTCGTTGATTTCAGAACAACCACATCCACTCCAAGAGGTTTTATGCACAAATTGAAGTCTCGATGGGGTATCAAAACTGCAAAAGGCATTCAAGAGCAATAAGTCCATACGGAGTCAAGTCTCCTCAACAAGGGCATTCATTTAGTTCTTTATTGCATTCTCATTGGTAACATTTCATTGTTTGTTTAAGCATTGCTAGCATGTAAAATTTGTTAATTTCTAAATGAAAATTATAATACATTGTTTATGTTTGTCTTGAAGTAATCCATTCGTGTTAACTCAAAAAAAAAAAAAAGGGTTTTTGGCATTACGATACCAACTTTTACCAATCGCTTGCTTAGGCAAAGAGCGGAGGGAGAATGATGAAAAAAAATGCAAAATCCCTAATTGGGTGTCTTTGAATAAAACCCTACTGATGATGTACAGGCATTGTTTCAAATCCCCAAACACCGGAGATATAAGGGAGATAGACCCTCGTTAACCCCTTAGAGCCTTGAAGTAGGAGTTTCTTTTCTGATCAGAAAAAACCCTTATTTTTAACCCTGGGGCAGGGTAGTGTTCATTTAACTTGATCAAGTGTTCAAAACTCACAAATGATACGCATCTAAGGATACAACAATGGTTATCCTTCAAAAGGTTGAGGAAAGTCAAAACCGTAATGGTCATCCTTCACCTACCAAGAGGTCAAAAGAGGACGATACCACAATGGTAATTCTTCATCAATCATGGAATGAGGCAGTCGCAATCACTTCCAACGAATCAAAGGCAATACGAGGTCACACGACTTGTTCAAAAAAAAGAAGAAAAAAAAAAGAAGGAAAAAAGAAAGAAAGAAAAAAAGAAGAAATGATGAAAGAATATAGCGATAAAAAAAATGATGGCGAAAATAAAGCAAAAACAAAGTCGTGTGATAATGAATCAAAAGAATAAAAGGTGAGCGACTGCCATGTCCGAAAAACCTCATTGATTCCTCAACCGTTTCAAAATTCCTTGTGAGGGATGAGCACTCATGTTGAGTTAACTGAACTTAGGAGCGGAGAACATCATGAAGGGGGTGGGCACCAAATAATTTTGAGCCTAAAAATCCTTTGTTTCTGAAAACCGTGAACCGGGCCAAGTTACAACCCTCAAAAGTCCTAATTGAAGTAGGGTTTATTTCGAAAAAGCGCTCCAAAGAGATAGCGTTTAGCTGACTCCCAATGAAGCGTAACACATATCTATGTTGGTATTGTATGCCCGCTTTACATTTCATTCACAGGAGGTGGCCACCTCATTGCATAAAAAGTTTCTTTAAACTTCAAGACTAGCATAAGCTTTGTATTAGAATTGTCATTCTTATAATTAACATTCTTTTGCATAAAAACATTTGCTTAAACACCAAGGAAGTTTCCATGATGAGAATCCACGAAGAGCTTGATCATGTCAAAGTAAAAGAGACTTGAGAACTCCTCAGAGTAAAAAGAAATCATTCCAGAGACTAATATATCAAGGGGCATGTTTCCTAAAGACTCCATTGAGCATAATCAGTTTATACCTTCTTTGATCGATTACCCTGAGGGGAGAAGTCTGAATACTCTGTTGAGTAGATGCATTTTGATTAAATATCCTTGAGGGGAAGAGTTTGAAGACTCCATTGAATATGATAAAGTTGCTTCCATAGTTCGGTTGACTTCAAGGGAATTAGACTTGAGGATTCTGATAAGATGTACATAATCAGGGGCAGTCACGACGAGGAATCTCTCTCGTGATTTCAGCCTATCTAGGGCAAGCAAATCAAGGTTTGACATCTCAAATTCGACCAATAAGGGTTAATTAAGTCGAGGAATCTCTCTCTTTATTTCAATCAATCTGAAGTAGTGACGTCGAGGAATCTCTCAAGCTCACTTAATCTGGGGCAGTTACGTCGAGATTCGACAAATCTCTTCAAGGATCCGTGGATCAAGAGAAAGAATATTTCAAATGTATGAATATGCTGGGGCAGATTTTCTCAAGTAATGGTGGTGTAAGGATCCTTTCGAGGCAAATGGCTTCGATAAATCAGATATCTTCACAAGTCAGGCGGCCTGGGGCATACTCCTTTGGTTTGTATTGAAGAAACCATCATTCACTTGTAAAGTGAAGTTGGCCATCACGGAGTTGATAAGCATCATAATGCTTTTCCCCAACAAGTTAATCTCTCCCCAAGCATAGGAGTTTATTTCTCCTAGAAAAGTCCCTCCCCAGGCATAGGAGTTTATTTCTCCTAGAAAAGGCTCTCCCCGAGCATAGGAGTTTATTTCTCCTGGGAATTCTTTCTCTCCCCAAATAGGAGTTTATTTCTCCTGAGAATTCATTCTCTCCCCAAGCATGGGAGTTTATTTCTCCTGAGAATTCATTCTCTCCCCAAGTATAGGAGTTTATTTCTCCTCGGAGTTGTTCCACTCAAATATTCCCTTATCCGGATTTCTCATCTCCAATATGGTAAATTGAGGGAATCTCCTCAAGCTAAAAATTCTCCAAGTCATGGCACATGGTGAGAAGTCAGAAGTCATTCTTCAAGTCAACGAAGAAGTACATCTTGCAAGTCAAAGTCCAATATCTATTGGCACCCCCACAGAGTTCACAACACTAAGGGGATTCCCCCTTGTGTTTACCTCTCCCGAGGTCAAAGACGAAGTTCGATCAACAAGTCAGCGAAATATTCTTTAAAGGGCCCTCGTCATCTTTGCATATAGTAACCATTGCATTCACATTGCATCAACAAAAAGCGTAGCATTTCCATGAATATGGAGCATTACGCCATAAAAAAAAATCAAACATGCATAAGCCAAGTTTGTATGTGCTTCAAAGGCACAAAATAATATATCCCCAGAAGAAGTCTCACTTTCTCTCTCTAGTGTGGATTGGATACAAAGTCATTCTTCGTCAACATCATTGTCTCTATGGTTATTTCCCGTTTGCCGAGCTCAATCGTTTGGATAACCCATACTTTGTGTGTGGAAATTTGAACGACTGTCACTCTTGTAGAATTACACCCCGCCTTTTGGCCTGAGGGAACCATGTAGTTCTTATGTTCCATAAATAACAATACCGCTTTCAAAGTCCAGTGTTTACTGGCATCATCTAATAGAGTCTGGTCGTCACCAGTCCTCTCTTCGTATTCACTTTTTGCGAGTCCCCTTACTGCCTTTTGCGTAAGGGATATCTCTTGCTTCTTGCAAGTCTTATTTTGGTTATTTTCCCGTATGCTGCGTGCAGATTAGAGTGCGAATGAGGGTGGGCAGTCAACCCATCTCATTTTTCAATCATTTGGGTAATCATACTTGGTGTGTGGCAACTCGAATGGATGCCACTCTTGAAGAGTACACCCCGCCTTTTGGCCTGAGGGACCCATGTAACTTTTATGCTTCGCAAGCATCAACATCTCCGTGAATGTTCAGTGGTTACTGTCATCCGCGTGTCGAGTCTAGTCGTTACTAGTCTCGTTTTGGTTATTTTCCCGCATGCCGCGTGCATAATAGAGTGCGAATGAGGGTGGGCATTCAACCCATCTCATTTTTCAATCATTTGAAATCCATACTATGTGTGTGGCAATTCGAATGAATGCCATCCTTGAAGGGTTACACCCCGCCTTTGGCCTGAGGGATCCATGTAATCCTTATGCTTCGCAAGCATCAATACCTTCTTGAAAGCCCAGTATCTACTGGCATCCCCTGATTGGTTCTAGTTGTCACTAGCCTTTCTTTCGGTCAAGCCCAATAGTTATTGGCATCGCCTTCAAATTCAGTGTTCATAAACATCCCCAATAAAGTCTAGTCGTTACTAGTCTTCTTCGATAAAGTCCAATGATTATTGGCATACCTTTTCAGATCTAGAGTCACCCTTCGGCTGTGTCTCGTTTTGAAGTCTAACTGAGGTTAGCAAATTTGGTAAGATTCCCCTTCGGCTGGTTTCTTCCTTTTGGAGTCGTCCTTCGGCTACGTCTCTTTGTTCAAGTCTAACTGAGGTTAGCAAAATAGGATCGGTTTCCCCTTCGGCTGGCTACATCCTTTATCGAGTCACCCTTCGGCTGTGTCTCTTTTTGAAGTCTAACTGAGGTTAGCAAAATAGGATTGGTTTCCCCTTTGGCTGGTTACATCCTTTATCGAGTCACCCTTCGGCTGTGTCTCTTTTTGAAGTCTAACTGGGGTTAGCAAAATAGGATCGGTTTCCCCTTCGGCTGGTTACATCCTTTATCGAGTCACCCTTCGGCTGTGTCTCTTTTTGAAGTCTAACTGAGGTTAGCAGATTAGGATCGGTTTCCCCTTCGGCTGGTTACATCCTTTATCGAGTCACCCTTCGGCTGTGTCTCTTTTTGAAGTCTAACTGAGGTTAGCAAAATAGGATCGGTTTCCTCTTCGGCTGGTTACATCCTTTATCTAGTCGCCCTTCGGCGGTATCTCTCTTTGAATTCTAACTGAGGTTAGCAACCTGTTTAAGGTCCACCTTCGGCTGGTATCCTTTGGTAATACTCATCACTCTTTGTTGTACCACAGAATGCAAATTTTGATGGTACTTCCGGGTATTCAATCCACTCGCACCTCAAATGTCCAGAACTTGTGTCGTTCGTACATTCGGGTTCAAGAAGATTGAATAGGGGCAGCTGTTGCACCCCAAAATTTGCCCATATATTTATTACTAACTGGCTTAAGCTTCGCATTTTATCTGCATCCTTCCATTAGGGCATTAACATACTCATGCATCATTAATCAATAAAGTTGGCTCGGGATTGAGGACTTTGGAAGAGTAGGGTTTCCTTAGTGTGTACTTCTTTCTCATCTTTATGCAAAGCTATTCTCCATCAAAGATCGAGGTTTATTTCCTTAAATAGGGGGTGATCGTTTGACTTATTGGACTTCATCTGGGAGTCAAGTATATCTCAGGAATTGGTGATCAGTTGCTTCCTTCTTTATGGACTAATGAACTCCTTCTCACTATGGAGGATTAGATTCATTCACTTGCATATGGTATCACCGTGTATTCAGAGGATCATTGTTGTTTGCCATTTGATTATGTCCCAACATTGGAGATTTAGATGGTTGAATTATGTGGTTGTGTTGGTCTCGTCATTCCTATTCATGATAGAAGATTTTTTGTCAAGATCCCATCATGCGGTGATCCTCGTTGAATTAGGTTTTGTCGCGTACTTGTGAAGCATACTATTGTGGCATAGTTGACTTTTGGTCAAAGTCAACTGTGAGGGTTGACTATTGACCAAGTGCTTCTAAAAAAAAATCTTTGGATTCTTTCTCATCATATTTCATTCAAGTTGCAAGTGGAAAAGAATGGTTCAAAATTTAAAAGACGATGGAGAGAAAAGTCAAACATTCAAAAAATATGCAAATTCCATTTCAAACATTGCATCCACCTTACCATGTCCACGAGAATCCGTTACAAAGTCTAAATTCCACCACAAAGTTCAAAAATTTTTATTACAAGAAAAGCCTGTGCGCATCAAAGGGAAAATGATTCACAAAAAAGGGTGCCATTACAAAGAGGATTACATGAAGAAAAGTGTTACAAATTAATTGCAAATACACGGAATTTATTTACACCGTTCCCTGCTTGTTGGTCATGCTAAAATCTAATCCTAGTTCTAAACATCTTCATGCCATTAAGCTCCATGCCATATCCTGTGCTAATCTTCATGTCATTTTGTCCTTGCTCCTTACCAATCATCACTTGCCAAGTATATGCACACAATACCATTACACCAGTTGTCGTGTTTGCTGCAGCCTGCAAGAGTCTAGTGCAAAGCCAGTATAAGTCAAAACAAAGAAAATAAAGGGATCAGATCCAGTTTGCAAGCATAATTCCAACATACATCATCAGTTCTGATCAGAGAAGGAAAACACATACAGCCTTACAAACCAAAACAGAAACCTACAATAAATTAGCCCTGCATAAACAAAATTCCACACATAAATCAATACCAAGTGTTTGCATCAGTCCGGCATATCACACATTCAGTCATAACATATTCAAATACACCAGTTTTAAAACAGCTCCAACAGAGCTATAACTAACCCAATTTTCAGTTGCAACTTGCCAGCTCATCCTAACTGTCCTAACCACCTCTCCTAACACTATAACAGAAACAGTTACAAACTAACTATAACTAACTCAGTTTTCACCCCTAACTAACTTTGAGACATTCCTAACTAACAAAACAGAAGTCACAACTAACTTCTAAACTACCTAACAGAATCAAATTTAACAGAATTTCAACAGAAAAGGAAGAAGAACTAACCTGAAACTCTATATAACAGACTTCATCACCTTCATTCATCTCTGCAATTTCAACATCTTCATCACTTCTCCATAACCTTCAAACAACATCATCTTCAACATCTGAACCATAACCTTCAATCATCTTCTTCAATCCACACTCATCACAACCTTCATCTCTCTCTCTCTCTCTATATCCATCAGAAACTGATAACAGAAAAGAAGGAATCAGAAAATCACTCACCTGCATAATCGAAAATGTAACAGAAGGAAAAATCAGAAGGAAAATTCGTAACATGAAGATGTAACAAACCTTCTCGATCTTGAACTGTTCATATAGTCCTCATCATCATCAACAATCGCACTTTCTTCCGTTGAACAAATCTTCAATCAACACTCCGCAGAATCCATCTTTCATCAACAACGACAATCGGAAGAAAAAGAAATCGAGAAGGAGATCGAGAGAACGAGAACAAGGTGCGGTGATGGCGTCGCACCGGAGAAGTGTAATCGGAGAAAGGGAAAGGCGTCGGGTTCGTTGAAGGAGAGATCTTGAGCGGAGAAGAGACGGCTGAGAGCGAGGAGCGAATCTCCGATGCCGATTCCCGGTGCCGCTTCGGCCGCGAGTGAGGGAAGGAGAATGTCAAAGGTCACAAAACTCTAACCTAATTCCTCTTTCAATTCAATTTGTATTAATTTTAAGTTTAATCATAATAATTGAGTCATTAAGGGGAATATTTTGTTTGTTAATGTGGGTTAAATTCAATTAAATCTGATGCAAATTGAATCAATAATTGGTAAATTCTGAAGAAATATTTGGATCATAACCTTCGGCTAAACGAAATTGCTAGATCCATACCCCCTTTAGCCCAATGCACCTCTGTTTGATACAAAATTCTGAATAAAAACACCTTGGGCCGGGCCTCCGTTTCACACCCCATTGATGCTCCGACACCCTCCATTTTTGGTTGAAAGCTGATCCGCAAAAAAAATCACTCTGGGCCTCCCAGTTTGGGCCCTGCGCCAGCTTACTGAATTACACCACCATATTCCATTTTCACCCCCCTGACTCACACTTAATTGATAGATTTTAGGTCTTCTTACTTAGTTTTTTTTACCACATTCTTAAATAATAAAAAACATGTAAAGTCATAATTTTTTCTCATTAGATTTTTAGGTAATAACAATAGTTAGAATCATAATTTTGTTGGATTTTTAGGAAATAAAAATGACATAGAAAACAATAATTGTTAGTTTTAGGGTTAATAGATTTTTAATATAGTTAGGATTGAATTAGATCTCCCTTATTAACAAACCATATAAAAATAGTAGTATTTTTTTTTTGTTGTTTAATTTTGCACTAATACTTGAATCATTTTCTTTATGTTTTGTACCATTTCCATGCTAATTTTTGTATAATTTTTGTGTGACTTTGTTGCTTAACTGAAGCCATATTTGTGGCCTATTTTGGTATCATTTTAATGCCCCTTTTAGAATTTAGTCTCCATGTTAACTTTAGAATAGGAACTAGAATAACACTAGGGTTAGAAATTAGGCTAGTCCCCCTAATTTCATTCTTTTTTTCTTTTTCAACTTTAAGACACTAATAAATGGTTAAATAAAATCCCTTTTAAAAAATACAAAGAAAATACTTAAAACATTAATAAAAAAGTGAAAATCATTAAAAAGGGAATGGAAGCTTGGATCTCCCTTGCTTTAGGGAATCATCCGAGTGCCTGGATTTCCCTTGCTTTAGGGTTCCATTCGGGCGTAAGTTCCCAAATTCTAAAAAACACAAACCATAGAGTAACTCGAGTTTCCCTTGCTTTAGGGATTTCCTCGAAACGCTCAAACTCTCTTCTATCTCTCGCCCTTGTGGCATTCTTAAGAACATGTTGAATCCATTCCATAACTAGGCGTATAAGTCTCCAAAGGTCGAGCATCGTGGAGTGCGACTTTAACCTCTGTTCAACTAAAAAACACAAAAACTTAGAAAATCTTGAGCCGAACTATGGTCGCTCTGATTCCTTGTAAGGGATACGTAGGCATTGGGTCGCGGGGCCTAAGCGAGCACACCTGTAAATAATTCCTTCTTTTCCCCGTATTTCTTTTGCATGCATTTGCATTTAGTTTTAGACATTAGATACAACCTTTAGATAGAAACAAACATAGGTGGATACCATCGAGTACGATGGGCGTGAGGGGTGCTAGCACCTTCCCCTTGCGTAACCGACTCCCGTACCCTATTCTCTGGTCGAAAGACCTTGTTCTTATTCTGAGTTAGGTTTCCTGGTATTCCTTTCCCTTATGGGATAAATATATTAGTGGCGACTCTGATCCATTTTTCGCGGTAGCGACAATCACCTGATCTCCTGGTACAGCAAGAAGCAAGCTACCATTGCCCTCTCTACAACAGAAGCAAAATATGTTGCTGCTGCTGGATGTAGTACACGGATGCTCTAGATGAAAAGTCAGCTAGAAGATAATCAGATATATGAGAGTAACATTCCTATCTTCTGTGATAATACTTCTGCTATATGTTTATCTAAGAATCCAATCTTACATTACAAAGCTAAACATATTGAGATTAAACATCATTTCATTAGGGACTATGTTCAGAAGGGTGTTCTGTCTTTAAACTTTGTTGATACAGACCATCAATGGGCTGATATCTTTACAAAACCCCTTGCTGAAGATAGGTTTAAGTTCATTCTGAAGAATCTCAGTATGGATTTATGCCCAGAATGAAAGGATGAGAAGTTCTGATACATGGACTAGATTTGAAATGATAAGTTTCTTTTATAAGAAGTTCTGATTGTTAGTCAGTTAGATATTCTGATTCTGTTATTACTAACGTTTCATATGTCTAAGTTGATTCAGAATCTCTTTTAAAGCAAAACAGTTGTCACTAGCTATTCTAGAAGATGAACACGTGTTCACTATAAAGGGACAAGCATGCGTGCAGTTGATGAGACGCCGCCCTAGGTAACTTTGCAAATCATTTCAAATATCATGTTTTGCCCTAACGTCACTCAACATTAAATGCATTGATTTTCTGCATTTCGTAACTATTCATTCTCGGAATTTAATTGCATTTAGTTTTCAAATCCGTGTCTATTTAAACCGCCGTCTCATATCATTCTCTCTTTTACGCATTCATTCTCTTCTTTATGTATGCATTTCTGCAATCTTTTTCCCCTATTCTCTTACCCTAAAAGAAAAACCAAGAATCTCAGAAAAGTGTCAATGGCTGCTTCTTCATCATTAATTGTTGGTTCTTCGTCTCAGCAACAACAACAACAAGAACAGGAACAAGAACTCATTCCAAAGATCACTTGCTCCATTCCTAGAGATTAGTTAGAAGTTATCTGTGAACTGATGGTGGATGTTGATAATCTGGAAGAACATCAAATCCATATCAAAGACAATTTGGTGTTTCAAAATTAGTCGTCTCTATTTCTTGAATTTTATGGACCAGTATATCTAGACCTTGTGAAGGAATTCTGGGTTCATGCTTTTGTCATCCCTAAAGCAATTGTTTCATTTGTTCATGGAAGGTTCTTCTCAATCACTAAAATCTTATTGAGAATGTTGTTTGACTTGATGAATGCTGAAGGTGAGACTGAAGCAACCTTAAGAACAAAATGGGATGCAGTCTATGCTGAGATCTTTACTGATGGAAAGAAATCAACTAGAGTGAAAGATCTGAAGGACATATACAAAGTATGGACAAAGATTCTGCTAGGTTGCTTTTAACACAGGAAATCAACCAGTTCTTCTGATTTCGTCAACAGCAATCAACAATACATCATGTACTGCCTGGGTACGAATAAGAAGGTTGATGTTACCTACATCATTTTCAATCACTTATGGAATGCTGTAAAGGACTCACGAGATGAGATCAAATCAAAGAAGAAAGGAAGTGTTATTCCTTTTGGAAGGATTATTACCAATCTTCTGGTTCAAACCAAGATGGTTGAAGATTTGGAAAATGCTGGAATAGTCAAGGATCTTTATACAATCAATGGGAGTGTCTTGAATGCTACTTCTTTGAAGAATATGGGTCTTATTCAAGCTATTGGTACTGCTCCTAAACCAGATCCAAATGTTAGAAACAGAAGAGGCCTAGTTCTTGCTGAGTTTGAGTTGTTCTTTCTCAATGAATAGCCAGATATTAAGGTACATTACCTTAATATTCTCAAATAGGATGATTCTGTGGATAATAAGATGAGGACAAGCAGGCAGAAGCTTCCATCTACCAAGGATGGTATTGTAGAAGATTTACCAGAAGCTGCCTCTCAAAAAGAAAGAAGGACAAAGCGTAAGCAAGATGTTCCTTCTATCAGTAATGAGAAGAGTACTGAAGAAAAAGTTGCTGAAGAAAATAATGAAGTCTTTGTTGAAGAGAAGAATAAGAAAGAAGAGAAGATTCTTGAAAAGAAAAGAAAGAAGAAGGATGATGAGAAGGACGTAGAGAAGAAGAAGAAAAATAAAGATAAGAAGAAGAAGAAGAAAAAGAGAGTTGAAAAGGAGACTGTTGAAGGAGAACAGAAGAAGAATGAAGAAGTAAATCAGGCAGAAGAAGAGAAGAAGGAAGCTAAGAAGAAGAGAGCAATTTCTCTAGGCAAACTGCAGGCTAGTTATGAGAAGAAGAAGCGAATGAGACTTGAAGCTGATTCTGAAAGATCTCACAAGAAATCTAAAGGTGTGTCTATTTCTGAACCTGATTCTGTTCCTTTTGTTATTTCAACATCTGTACCAACAGAAGTGCCAAAACCATCTCAACCATAAATACAACCAGAAAAAGCCTCCACCATATCACCTGCAACCACCAATGTTCTCACCCCTCCTCCTTCACCTAATACCAATCTTGCTTCTGACCACCCAAATTCTGAACTCATTCTTGATGTTCAACCCCTTCAAACCCTCTTTCCCCCTCACTCAAATATCTCCACATCTCAACCTCCTCCTCATTCAAACTATGAACCTGTTAATGTCAATGCATCAGAATCTCCAAATTCTGATTCTTTGCATGAACTTTTTCGTGCCTGTAATTTTACCCCCAAACCTCGTCCTGACCCTGCCTTTGTCAACCTTGAATCTGAGGATGAAGTAGAATCACTGATTTCTCTTGATAGAGAACCTGAACCCTACTTCATTCTGTATCCAGATTCCTCCTCCACCAAATTCAAAACCCCTAACCCTAAACTATCTGTTGGTGTAAGTTTTAAATTTCTGAAACAAAAAGGTACAGACAGGACTAGAAGCCTTGAAGATTGCACATAATGCCAGGATGGATTATGCTGCTACAAAAGATCTCTGGAGAGCTTTCAGAAGAGAGTTCAATTTTGACCTTCTGAAGCTTCAGAAGACATGTGATTATGCTGGGATTATGCTGGGATTAAGTCTCAACATTCCTAACATTATTTGCAAGTTCTATGTCTTTGAGATTTTTTGCAGGATTGAAGATACTCTGAAAAAGCTCAACATGAAGAAGCAAATACTTGAGGAAAGTCAATTCTAAAGAAGCATGTTCTTGAAAAATTGAAGCAAGCTTAGTGTTGTGAAGCTTCAAGATCAGAAGCAAGAAGAAGAATGTTCTGATAGTCATTCGTAGAATGCTCTGATGTTCTCGGTTGAGAATATGCTCTGATACATTTTCTTCATCTTATATGCTCTGATATATGCTATTCATTAAGAATGATCTGATACATGATAGTTATCAAGAATGCTCTGACACATTCACGATATGCTTTGATACATTCATGTTCTGATATTTTTTTGTCTAGTATGTTCTGAAACATTTCAGGATGTAAAGATGCTCTGATGATGCTCTGATACATTCAAGAATGTTCTGATTCTATCAAGCATGCTATGACAACTAAGAAGAAATTCAAAGCTCTGAAGCTGTCCTATGGAAGCAAGAAGCAGAAGCTCTGAATTTTCTGAAGTTCTAGGCGAAGTGAAAGTCTCTGCTGAAATAAAAAATACTCAGGGAAGTCTTTTATTTATAAATTCTCCCAGTATTTATTTCAGGGGGAGATTGTTAATCTCAGGGGGAGACATATTCACACACTCTGATTATATCCTTATGCTATATATGTGTAATTGTCTTTTGTCATCTGATATTCTGATTGCAAATTCATATCTATTATATATGTTTTTGTCATCATCAAAAAGGGGGAGATTGTTAGAACAAGATTTGTTCTGATCAATATTCTTGTTTTGATGATAACAATGTATATGAATTTTGTATAAGACAATGTGGTACTCTAATCCTATGCATTTTCCATTTCCGGAAATATATAAGGAGTATGCACAATTCAGCGCTAAGAAGCACTGACTCAGAAGATTCTGGATTGCAACATCAGAACATGCTCTCACAAGACATCAGAAGATGGTCAAACAGAATCAGAACATGGTCTATGAAGCATCAGAAGAACTTGAGATCAGAAGCAGAAGCACTGAAGTTCTTATGGTATCACGCTAAAGCACTTCAAAGTCAGAAGACAATAAGATGCTCTGCACCAAGCTGTAACTCTGATTCTGATTATTCAAACGTTGTATTCACAAAATCTGAGATCAGAAGTTAGTACTAGATGATAGGCTATGAAGTTTAATCTCTAACTGACAAAAGGAACGTTAGAAGCTACAAAAGGCAAAGTCAGTAAAAGCAGAGAAAAGCATGGCTCGAGGTAGTTAACAAAACAGTGAAAACATTAAATGCAAAGCTGTCCAGTCACGCAACGTATTAAATGCAGTTCAACGGTCATCTTCTCAAAATGCCTTTAAATATGAAGTTCTGATCAGAAGCAATTACGAACAACTCTTGCAAGAATACCAAAACGCTGCTGAAATCAAAACTTACGAGCTTCATCTTTAAGCTCACATTCTTTGTAATATCTTAGTGAGAATTAAGCTTAGAACTTAAGAGAAATATCACATTTGTGATTATAGCTTTCTAAGAAGCATTTGAATACTCTTGTAAACTTTTATTTTACATTGATTTGTAAAAGGTTCCTAGAGTGATCAGTGAGATCAATAGACTCTAGAAGACTTAGAAGTTTCTAAGTGTTGATTTCCTAGAGTGATCAAGGTGTGATCAGTATACTCTAGAGACTTAGAGTGTTTCTAAGTGGACAACCATTGTAATCAAGATTGATTAGTGGATTAAATCCTCAGTTGAGGTAAATCACTCTAAAGGGGTGGACTGAAGTAGTTTCATTAACAACGAACCAGGATAAAAATATTGTATTCATTGTTTTTATCTTAAGAGTTTTTAAAGTCACACTTATTCAAACCCCCCTTTCTAAGTGTTTTTCTATCCTTCACTTCCTTCAAGAAACTCAATAATGATATTCATATACCATTGAATTTCAACTATCTAACTCCTCTCAAGTCACACTAGCAATTACCTAACACATTTACATTCCACTTTTGCTGCACTATTCTGATTACTCGTTACAACCATCATTGCCAATTAGATTTCCGAGTTTTACCCAATCATGGCTCTCTTTACTCATTCGTTACTTGCACTAAAAAAAAACTTTCAGATTTACTTCCTCTATTTAAACATTCTAACCACCAGAACAAGTACACACAAGTATTTATAATCACACTCATCAGCCTCAATATACCATTGCTTAAAAAAAACTCAGATTGAGTCCCACTCTTATCTAAGAATTAAAGCAACTTCATCCTTCATAGAGTATAATTCCTCATTATATTTGGAATCTACAATAAAACCCTAACAACAACACAAAATTATTATAGCATCAAATAATATCAACTCATCGTCTTAACTTTGCCGAATACATACTCGCTAACTACGTACAACCATAATAACATATTCATCATCTCGACCATTATTCAAAAGGGTTCTAATCCTTCGGCACGACATCCTTACATCCACGAGATTCTAAATCCAACATATAGATCAATACATATTCTCTACATATGCTCCTGTTATTTTAATTCCTCACTACCCATGAGTAGTACTCATAACACTACTTCACATCACACTTTCGCTGTGCGACTCTGATTACCCGTCTTAAGTCATTTGTCCATCATGTTGCAATCTCTCATATTCACCTCTTCATTAAGTTTGTACAACATGGTGAGCGATTATTCTCACGGTTTAATATCCATCATTACTTATACGATTAAGGTAACAAACAATTTCATCCCATCCATATGATTCTGTCTACTATCAACAAGATATTAAGGGTGATCAAGTCCTCAATTTGTCAATAGATAGCCGAAAACCATATTTAAGCATAAATTGTCGTTACTACATAATAGTGTCCTTTCTGAGTTTGCACTCAAACTCATTAACATCGTCATAGTCCAATAATTCGTTGCGGTGTCTTCTTCTAGAATATTCTTTCAAAGCTCCAAAAACACCAGGAACACAAACCCGATCACCAAACCACATTATACTATGCTCGTCGATTCTGAATTCACCGCCTTTACCTCTGTAATTCAAATTCAACTTATTGATCGACTCAACATCAGTTCCCTGACCTCCTATAATCTCGTCAAGAATACCACTAGTCAGCTTTAGCATACCCAATCTAACACTATTAGGAGTACCTTTGCATACCAACTCAAATCTCGGAATTGTTCAATCAAATCCAATTCCCGCACCATTAGCATAGGCACGTGTAAGGACTTCCTGCTTAACGCATCATCAACTACGTTCGCTGTACTCGGATGGTAATTCAGTTCAAAATCATAATCTAACAAAACTCTAACCATCTTTGTTGCCTCATATTAAGCCCTTTCTGATCAAAGAGGTACCTCAGACCCTTATGATCACTAAACACGTCAAATCTCGAACCAGACAAATAATGTCACCGCAACTTCAAAACAAAACCACGGCTGCCAACTTTAAATCATGAGTCGGATAATTCCTTTCATGCACTTTGATTTGTCTCGACGCATAAGCTACTACTTGCTGACTTTGCATCAATACACCACTCAAACCCATCAGTGACGCATCACAAATATGACTTTAACCATTCTAAAGTTTAATTCACCTTTACTACTAATTCAAATCGCACTAAGATCCATCGGCACTCAAATCATCTTTATTACCGAACATCTCCTCCACCTATTCACAAACAACATGTTCTACTCAACTTCGTTTAAAACAATCGCGGTAGTAGGCATTCCTATCCAACAAATTTCACGCTTCCTTAACCGACCTCAGAATCTCTCCTCATAGGATCACTCTACTGTATTTATAACTCTCCCATAAGGTAGAATATAACCTCTCCTCCTCGTAGGTTCAAACGGCACACTAATCCGACGCTCGGAACTCAAGATATGAATTTTCCAACGTCGTCCGAAATGCAACATCGACATCATGCAGCGACACTCTATACGATATCTCCAAAACTCCTCGAATGGTACATTTAATTCCTAAAATTTCTTCTCAACCAAACTTTTAATTATTCCTTCAATCTGTTCAACTCTGACACTGACATCCCGTACAGTACCAACAAACAAGTCTAGTTCTAAGAAAAAGCGTAACCGCGACTTCGCCTCTTTCCAACATCATCCTGTCACAATTAAATATGTTATAGCTGCTGAAACCATTTTATAAAAAAATTCATCTCTTTATATTTCCGACGCTTCAAACGGAACTCAAATCGGATGTCCAGAACTCCAGTTATGAATTTTCGAAGTTTCATAACGATTCAGCAATTTTCCTGCGTCTTGCTTGCAGAAATTCCACTTCGAAACTCATCATCGTCAAATCAATCACATTCTATACAGCCCCTTATCATATCTCTTCGCTCCCAGACATCCTTAATTATAACTTGAACAACACATTCCATCGCCGAAGTGCGATTTTTGAAACATCACGACAGCAATCCCCTTTGCAAACATGCAACTGAACTTCTTCCAAGACGCAATGCTACTGAACTGACAACTTCGCAGTCCACCAACAGAGCTGATACATTGCAACTTTCTAATCTCCCTCTCCTACAAATAATCATCAATTACGTCTAATCATCCTCCTTCAAGATACTCCAACTTAATTACCAGTCAAGTCTTAATTCCAAACCTCCTTCGATTCGGGAAACAACAACTCCAACAATGCTTGCACTATTGCCAATAACAGTCTACTGAACCAATCATCTTGCAACTGAAACATAACCGAGAAGCAAAGCTTCTCCCCCACTTGTTTCAATCCCATCTCTGCAGACAAACAACTAGGAACACCTGAGTACCGACAGTGTTTCGCACACATGCCGCATACCAGAGGAATAATTAACAATAAGACTCTAGTCACAATGACCGACTATGCTCTGATACCACTATTTTAACACCCTTCTAAACCCCGCGGCAATTAAATAAATATTTCAGAGTACATGAAATAAGGGTGCCACAATTCAATTTAAAAACAAACATCATACGTCATTGCCATGCATTCACTGAGGAAATTCAACATAATTCATCATAACTCATAAAATAATCTCATGTCAACACAGCGGAAATCCAACATTCGGATGAGTATAACATCTTTAATACCACATCCTAAAATAAAACCAATATCATAAAAATAGAGTTATTAAAACATGAACCCTAAGCTAACGTCCCTAGTGTTACAATTATCAGAGCATGACACTTGACGCCAAACTAACACACTGACTCATGAGCTAATCCTCACCAAATCAAAAGCCGCTATCTCCAATCTGAAAATGATAACATGTAAGGGTGAGTCTCATTCAAAATTAATAAGTATTATACATTCATCAGCAGTAAAACATCATACAATTATTATTCACCCAATTATAACATGTATTCCAGATACCCAATAGTTAATCAAATAATCATGCCAACCAAAAACATCACTGAACATAATACGCAATCCATCCACTCATACTATATCATTACGCACATGAATGAACTTACTCTATGCATGTGGTACCATACATGGGCTAAACCCATCCAACTGATCTATTCATCATCAAGATACAGTCCAACCGGCACAAATTCCGCACAATGGGAATTATGCCCACCATTTGATCCACAACATCACCGGGATCCATCACCAAAATGCGTATGAATGAATGCACACATATGACATACTTACAACATCACCGATCCGATGAATAACATCGTCTCACATAACTCAACGTAGTTATTACCAACAAGTATGTACATGTATCATGCATCATTCAAAACAAATCAATCATCATCATCATACGATCAAAACAATCACCACATGTTCATATTATACACACATTATCAACATTATAATCATGTTGTCACAACATCATCACTGGACCAAAATGAACAATACCATCACCAATAACTCACCAAAAGCAATACTGAATGATACATTCGGTTCCAACACCATCCACAATTATATCACACAATCATATCAACGTGTATTCAATTCTATCATCATGATTATTCAATTATATCACATATAATCATGTCAAAACACCACCCAATCAAAATGAAATTCAAAGTGGTTACATCACCATACAACACATTGTTACATTCACACATATATGTACACAATGCTACAATCCACCAACTAAATTAAATCAACATTTAAAATAAAATAGGGCCACTGCCCATTTCATCCATCTATCACATAAAGCTTTAAATTAGCTTTGCAACACTCAAAACGACGCTCAAAACGGATGTACGGTTTGAAAGTTACGACCCTCAGAAAATTTGTCAAAAATTGGATGTTATGCGTCGATGCAAAACCCCCTTCAGGTCGACGCATTAGATTTTCTGTCCCCCTCGGGAATGCGCACGCTGACCCATGAGTTGACGCATGCTGACACTCAGGTCGACGCATCTGATACTTAGGTCGACGCACACTACGCAGATGCAGAATTTCTCTGCGATTTTAACATATTTCTTCTCCCAATCTCATCCAAATCGCACCAAAACAGTCCCATACCAAAATCTCATCAAATAACATAACATAATACAAATATAACACGTTTTAGAAGTCATCTAACACCAAACCATTCATCAAATTCATCAATTGCATCAAATCAACATAAACAACCTAAATTCCCCAAAAACCCCAAAACCAAACATGCAATCGAATCAAATAACAATCCTAATCAGTTCAACCACCCTTGATTGTATAATAATCACTAAACCGAAGATTCCCCCTTACCTTAGAGTTGAATCTCCGAAGCTTCTCTTCTTCCTCGTCTTCTCCTCTTTCACGTATCTCTCTGTTCTCCAACTTTGCTCTTTTGCTTCTAATTTCCCCTTTTCACAATTCCTTTATTTTATGAAAATATAAAATAAATTAGTAATGGGCTCACTCACTTAGCACCCCCCACATTACTAACACCACCATTTGGCCCAACGACTAACATTTTAGAATTTCCCAATAATTCCAATAAAAATACCAATAATCCAAGAAATTAATTTTAACCCCAATTAAATTAATAAATGTAAAATATGGGGTGTTACAACCTTTAGCTGGAAAGGAATTGATTGGTATGTTTATGGATACTCTCTCACTTTTCTCCTAGGAGAAGATGATCGGCAGTGTATCTTCCAACTTCACGTACCTAGTTACCATTGGTCAGAGACTTGAAGAAGGAATCAAGAATGGGAAAGTTACTCATGTTGCAGAGTCCTCTAATGGAGCAAAGAAAACTTATGGAAACTTCCAGAAGAAGAAAGAAAATGAGACTAATGCTGCGTCGGATGACAGAAGAGGATCTCGTCGTAGACCTCGGAATGATGATCAACCTTATGTAGCTGTTGTCGCTCCTGTGCAAGTTTAAGCTCCCCAACCTCAGGTTGCTAACCAGAATCAGAATCACGATAGGACTCACTTTGATCCTATTCCTATGTCTTATACTGAATTATATCCCGCGTTGATCCGGAAAGGTTTGGTCATAACAAGAGCCATGCCTCCTCCTCGGAACCCTCCCTCAAAAGGATCCCAACCTGATCTTCAATGGGAGTTCCATCATGGTGGTGCTGGCCATGATTTAGAAAATTCCTATGCTTTGAAGACTATAGTGCAAGAGTTGGTGAGGTTGATGAAGGAGTGAAAAACACTTAGAAAGGGGGGATTGAATAAGGGTTGTTTCTAAAAATGGTAGATAAAAATAAATCACACAGTTATTTTTATCCTGGTTCGTCTTAACTAAACTACTCCAGTCCACCCCTGACAAGGTGATTTACCTCAACTGAGAATTTAATCCAGTATTCAAACTTGATTACAATGGTTCTCCACTTAGATAACTTCTAAGTCTTCTAGAGTATACAGATCACAACTTGATCACTCTAGGAACTTCCTTTTACAAACGATGTAAACAAATATTACAAGAGATTAAATTGCTTCTTAATAAGCTATAATCACCAAGTGATTTTTCTCTTAAGTTTAAGTTCTAACACTCACTAAAATATTACAATATTGTGAGGTTGAAGATGAAGTTCTTCTTTGCTTTTGTGTGATAACGTTTTGGCAGCGTTTCGGTACTTAGCGTGTAAGAGTTGTTGCTGCTTCAAAAAAAGAACTTCTATATATAGGCAATGAGAAAATGTGACCGTTGAGAGCATTTAATGTTTTGCGTGAACAGTACACTACTGCATTATATGTTTCACTCTTTTGTCAACTACCTCGAGCCATGCTTCAACTGCTTTTGCTGACTTTGCCTTTTGTAGTTTCTAACGTTCCTTTTGTCAGTCAGACAGATTTGACGTTATATCCTTTTCATCTTGTACTTGCTTCTGGACTCAGATTATTAGAGTAACATTTGAATATCACAGTCTTCAGCTTTTGGTACAGATGCAACTTCTATCATCAGACTTTGGAAGAGCTTTGGAGCGTGATACCGTCAGATCTTCAGAGCCTTACTTCTGACTGCCATCTTCTAATTCTTTCCAAATCATGTTCTGATTTCTTCAAGACCATCTTCTGATGTCTTCTAGACCATGTTCTGATGAAGCCATCCAGATCTTCTGGGTCAGAGCTTCTGAACGCTGATTTTGTGCATACTCTTTTAGACTTTTCCTGAAATGGAAAACGTGAATAATTAGAGTACCACATTATCTTATACAAAATTCATATATAATGTTATCATCAAAACTTAGAATATTGATCAGAACATTTCTTGTTCTAACAATCTCCCCCTTTTTGATGATGACAAAAACATACAGAATTGATATGAATTTGTATCCAGGATATCAGATGAAAAAGACAATACACAGAAATAGCATAAAAGCATATTAATCAGAGTATGTGAATATGTCTCCCCCTGAGATTAACAATCTCCCCCTGAAATTAATACTAGAAGAATTTATAAATAAAAGACTTCCTTGAGTATTTTCCATTTCAAAAGAGACTTTCACGTTGAACTTTAAACTTCAGATGATTCAGAGCTTTACTTCAGAGCTTCCATTGGACAGCTTTAGAGCTTTGAATTTTTCTTTAAGATCATTTGGCTTTATCAGAGCATCAAAAAGACTTGCTTGTATCAGAGCTTGGTAAGCTTTTATCAGAAAATAGCTTGCTTCTGATCTTGAAACTTCTCGTATCAGAACATTGAGGTTGTTTGCTTCAACTCTTTAAGAGATTTTCTTCAGATACGTTTCTCCCCTTTTTGAGCTTGTTCAGAGTATCACATTCGTGCAAAACTTACGAGACAAAAAAACACTTTGCAATATAATTGTTAAGAATGTTAAGATTTAAGCCCAACAACTGATATTATAAATCAATTCAAATAGCACATTTCTCCCCCTTTTTGTCATAGCATCAAAAAGCATAAAAGATTCAGATGAAAGACACACAGAGTGAAGAAAGAAATATTGTTCATTAATTAATAAGAAGAGAAGAGTACAAAGCAGATGCAAAAGAAAACAAAACAGATGCAAGAAACAAGAGAACTTCTAAGACACAAGACTAAAACTAAGACTGATTAAGCTTAGAGGCTAAGGCTGCCAGAAGGTTCTTAATCTCAACGGTGTCTTCAGCTTGCTTCTTGGAGGATTCTTCAGTTCTCTACATCCAAGTTCTGAATTCAGTATTGGTTTCATCCTACTTGTCCAGACGAATGAACACTGAAGCTTAATTCTGTTGGAGTTCCTTCAGAGTTTCCATCAAAACAGATGTTGAAGGGCCAGCAGAAGAAGCAGGAACAGCAGAAGCTGGAATCATTTGATTATCAGCAATAGGTTCCTCTTCAGCAGGAATATATTCAGCAATTTGCTCATCAGTAGGATACTCAATAACAGGATATACCATAACAGGATTCTCCTCAAGAGGATTCTCCCGAAACCAGACAAACAGAGTCTTAAAGTCTCCAGTCAGAACTGAAAACGGATAAGGAGTCCAGACAACCAGAGGCAAAGGATTATCCACTTCTATTTCATCAACAAAGGGAGCTTCTTCCAGAGGCTTCCAGTCTGAAATTGGATGATAGTACTTGCCATTGCCATACTCCAGAGCCAGTCCAGCAAGACCAAGAGCAGCAGCAAGACAATCCTTTTGGATGTCCAAAAACTCTGCTTGCACATCTTCAGAAAAAGCTTTCCAAAGCTTTCCAGCAGCCATATGATCCAACTTGGAATCATAAGCAGTCTTCAGATATTCTAACCCTGTTCTGACCTTATATTTTAACAATTCAAAACGTATATCAACAGAAGGTTTATAAGGGTTGGTTCTGAGAATGGTGATTGGAGATTTTGGGTCGAAAAAGAATAGGGTTCAGAGACTCTATCAAACAAACAAGAAGTGTTTGAAGAGGATGGAGGAGGTGAAGATTCTGCTTCGTTGTCAGAGTCTACGACTATAACAAGAGGGTCAGAAAAAGTGGATGGTGAGGAAGGGTCAGAAATTGGTGAGATTGGTTTAGGAATAGAGGAGGTTGGTTGATTTGTGGAGAATATATTTTCAGGTGGAATTGGTGGGAAGATAACATTTAGTGGTTTGGGGCACAAAATTGGTGGTTCAGAATGAAGTGGGCGTTTTCCTTTAGAGATGGTGGAAGAAGATGGAATATCAGAGGATGGTGGTTTTTGCTGAGGGGGAAGGTCAGAATCAGAGTGTAAACTAGAGTTGTCTACACAATCAATATCTTCTATTAACTTCTTAAATTATTCAGAAGTTCTAGGGATTTTGAGAGATGGAGGTCAATCTGTTGCTATTTGTTCAGAATTATTAACAGGTACAGAGTCATAGATAGAAATACTTGTAGGTTTCTTCTGCTTCTTATCTTTCTTTGTAGCAGGACCTTCGCCAGTGGCCTTTCTCTTCTTCTTCTCTTTCTTCTTCTTATCCCTTTTGATTAGTTCATCCAAAGATGGAAGAGTTCTGCCACGAATCAAAGCAAGATCAAATTCTGACTGGTCTCTTACACAAGACTCCAGATAGAGTTGGACAGATTCTGATAGTTCTTCCTTGAAAATCAGAGGGAAATTAACAACTGGTTTCTTCTGGACAGAATATCAGTAATCACTGTTGGAGTAGAGGTCACCTTTCCAATTAATTGCATTTTCCTCAGAGTGTGGGCATTCAGAGTAGTCCCACTAACAGTAGTCAGATTTTGAATGGAGACAGCTGCTTTTAGAGTTTCAATCAGACCACTCTCTGTCAGAATGTCTGATATCAACCTTCCCATAGGAATGGTATTCTTCTTTATCTTAGGATATTTCAGACGCTCTGCTTCTCTTGATTCCTTCACATGAGTCCTCAGATGATGGAACAGAACATAAGGTAAGTTTACTCTCATACCCTTTCCAATGCAGTACAGAAGGAACTACTAATCTTGATTGATATAGGTTGCAGAAACAATTGATTTTCTGTGGTTGAGAGATCCCAGAATGATCTTTGCCCAAAATCTGTAAGAAGGCTTCAGATCCTTGGTGTGAGGTGAACCTTTTCCAGAAGTAAATATTTCTGGATAAACTGTTTCCCAATAAGTTCTTCCAGGAATAGCACCAGTTACTCCACCCAAACCTTGGAGATTCAACAACTTCCTTATGAGATTCTCAGTAATTTAAATCTCTTGCCCTAACACGGAGGAGATAATAGAATTTGGGGTTAGGGTAGCATGAGTCCAAAAATCCTTAACCAAAACAGGATAAACTGGTCCAATGAGACGATAAAAGTAGTTTGCCCATCCTTGAACTAACATGTTCGTCTTGATGTTGAACTGGTGCGCTTGAAGATTTTCAAAATCAACCATAAGTTCACAAAGAACTTCCAAATCTGCATATGGAATTAAACAGGTCTTTAATGGAGTGAAGACAGATTGTTGTTTCTGTTGTCTTGTTGTTGTTGTTGTTGCTGAGAAGACGAAACCTTTTGTTAAGTATTTGATGAAGAAACCATTGAAGAACACTTGAGATTTCTGGATTTCTTAAATTTAGGGTTTTTATGAAGACAAAAGAGGAGACAGAAATGCATAAACAATGAACAACGATGAAGGAGTGAAAAGAGAGAAAATGAATATGGTATGAGTTTATATAGACACGGACGTGAAAAAGAATGCAATGAGATTCTGAATGCAAGCGGTTACAGAAAATGAATCATTCACATTTAATGTTGAAAGACGTTGGTGGAGATAGCGTGAGATTTGAAAAGATTTGTACAGTTACCTAGGACGGCGTCTCATCAACTGCACGCATGCTTGTCCCTTCAAAATGAACATGTGGTCATCATCTGGAATAGCTGGTGACAGCTGTTTTGCTTTAACAGAAGTTCTGTATCATTCTTAGACATATGAAACGTTAGTAATAACAGATTCAGAGTGTCTATATGAACATACATAACTAGAACATCTGATAAGAAACCAAATCAACATTTTCAAACAGATCCATATATCAGATCATCTTAACATCTTCATTCTGGGCACAAATCCATACTGATGTTCTTCAGAATGAACTTAAACCTATCTTCAGCAAGGGGTTTCGTAAAGATATCAGCCCACTAATGTTCTGTATCTATAAAGTTTAAAGAAAGAACACCCTTCTGAACATAGTCCCTAATAAAGTGATATTTAATATCTATATGTTTAGCCTTAGAATGTAAAATATGATTCTTAGATAAACAAATAGCAGAAATATTATCGCAGAATATAGGAATGTTACTCTCATATATTTGATAGTCTTCTAGCTGACTCTTTATCAAGAGCATTTGTGTACTACATCCAGCAGCAGCTACATATTATGTTTTTGTAGTAGAGAGTGCAATTGTTTCTTGCTTCTTGCTGTACCAGAATATCAGATTACTTCCCAGAAACTAACAGCTTCCAGAAGTACTTTTCCTTTCAACTCTATCTCCAGCGTAATCAGCATCACAATATCCTACTAAGTTGTATTCTTCAGATCTTCTGTAGACTAAACCAACATTAGTAGTACCTTTCAGATACCTAGGAATTCTCTTAACAGCAGTTAAGTGAGATTCTCTAGGATCTGATTGGAATCTAGCATATAAGCATACACTGAATAAAATATCAGGTCTAGAAGCAGTCAGATAGAGAAGAGATCTTATCATACCTCTGTAGATCTTCTGATCTACCTTCTTGCTTACCTCATCCTTACCTAATACGCAAGTTGGATGCATTGGAGTTTTTGCTTCTTTTCTTTCAAATAGATTAAACTTCTTCAGATGTTCTTTGAAATACTTAGTCTGATGAACATAGGTTCCTTCAGAGGTTTGATTGATCTCAATGCCTAAGAAATATTTGAGTTCTCCCATCATGCTCATTTCAAATTCTGCCTGCATAGACTTAGCAACCTCCTTTCCAAGTGTAGCATTACATGTTCCAAAAATAATATCATCAACATAAATTTGACAAATTAGCATATCCTTTTTATAGGTTTTACAGAAGAGAGTTGTGTCTACTTTTCCTCTTGTGAAACCATTATCCAGAAGGAAAGAACTTAATCTTTCATACCAAGCTCTAGGAGCTTGCTTCAAACCGTATAATGATTTCTTTAATTTAAAAACATGTTCTGGTGACTTAGAGTCTTCAAAACCAGGAGGTTGGTGGACATAAACTTCTTCATCTATATAACCATTTAAAAAGGCACTCTTAACATCCATGTCATGCCTCCCTCCAATCTTTGCATAAACAACATGGTAAAAAGGCAAATGGGAGAAACATATTTTTGTTTTTTTTAAATAAATAAAACAGTAAATGAGAAGAATTAAATCAAAACTTGCAACGCTCATTTCATTTAAAATTAACAGTAAGAAACAAGCAAGTTTGAAAGTAAACAGACATTACAATTGAAAGAAATGCAAACAGAAGAGAAACAAGGCCTAGTGACTAATCAGCAACAAAGATGAGATATACTATCTGAAACACTTGGCTTTAGGAATATAATCTGATTCTGACTGAAGCTTCACTTGTCTTGCCTGATTTTGAACCATCAATCTCCATTTTGACTTCCACATTGTACTATTCTTAGTTTTCCATTCGCAATCTGATGACAGCTCTAGTTTCGTAGTTTGTGTTGAGGAATCAGACATCCATCTCTACCGCACAAAAGAGTCTATCTCGATTGTTATCTCCAATTGCATTGCATTGTTCATTCATATCATGCATAGAAAAATTCCATATCATGCATAGAAACAAATTCATATTCATTTGCATTTTCCGAGGTCTTGTTGCAATCAATATTCTTACCTTGAGATCCAATTCCAACTTACTTGGCATCTATCCAATACAGATTTAACCATTTGGTTCATTTGTCTCTGTTTATCTGATGTTTATTCCGGATGTGTCCCTTTACAACCTTGTTTCATCTTGGCTCCCTTACAACCATGTTTCATCTTGGTTCCCTTACAACCATGTTTCATCGTGGTTCCCTTACAACCTTGTTTCATCTTGGTTCCCTTACAACCTTGTTTCATCTTGGTTCCCTTACAACCATGTTTCATCTTGGTTCCCTTACGACCATCTTTCATCTTGGTTCCCTTACAACCATGTTTCATCTTGGTTCCCTTAACAACCATGTTTCATCTTGGTTCTCACCTTATTCAGACCTATTCCTGGATATTGTGATTTCTCACCTCATTCAGATTCATTCCTGGATGTTGTGATACCTTTCTTCACCATGTGATACAGAGTGATGTTGTTCTGATTGGTAAATGAAATTAACAATCTAATAGATTCTAACCTGGCCACTGGTGCAAAGGTTTTAGTATAGTCAATGCCTTCTGGCTTACTATAGCCCTGAGCAACCAGTCTGGCTTTGTTTTTGATGACTTCACCTTTCTCACTCAGCTTGTTTCTGAAAACCCATTTAGTTCCAATAATATTGAATCCTTTAGGTCTTGGAACCAAATCCCAAACATCATTCCTTGTAAACTGATTTAACTCTTCTTGCATAGCAATTATCTAGTCAGCATCTTCCAGAGCTTGATCAACAGAAGTTGGCTCAATCAAAGACACTAAACCAAATTGACATTCTACATTATTCTTTAGGAATGCTCTTGTTCTAATGGGATCATCTTTCTTTCCAATTATAACATCTTCTAGATGTGCAGAATTGATTCTAGAGGATCTTCTGAGTGTTGGCTCTTCAGATATTCTAAGATTCTCCAAAGACGCTGCAACTTGATCTTCTGATACATCCTTTCCCTTGGGTTCTTCATGATCTGGGTTAGAGATGTCTATATCTGCAAAATTCTCAAATTTCTTTGGCTTTTCAATGCCAAAATTATCATCAAATCTGATATTGATTGATTCCTCAACTATCAGAGTTTCAGTATTGTATACTCTGTAGCCCTTAGAGCGTTCAGAATATCCAAAAAAGAAACACTTCTGAGCTTTGGAATCAAACTTGTTCAGATGATAAAACATATGGTTCCTGAGCCAATGATTTTGTCCTTCTGACTCCCTCCAAACTTTACTTCTCCAGCAGATTTAAGTTCCAGACTTTGGAACATAGACCTTCTTCCCATCATGTGACGTGAGCACCCAGAGTTCAGGTACCATGACATGTTTGTCTTTTGCATTGTGAAGGAGATTTGCAACAGGAATGATCTTTTCCTTAAGTACCCACATTCTTTTGGGTCCTTTGGGGTTAGTCCTTCTCATGTTCTGATTGAACTGAGATTTTACATAAGATTTTCCAGAATGTGTAATAGCATATTTCTTTGTGTGTGTGATATGGAAACTTTAGAATGTGATGTGTGTTTGATATCATGAGAGTGACCATACTTGAAGTGTTCATACAAAGGCTTGTATTTAATGATCATTTCATCAACAGGTTCAAGTTTATATGGGATTTCTCCCTCAAAGCCTATACCTATCATTTTGTTTCCACTTACACCATAAATCATAGAGGCTAGCTGACTTCTGCCTATACCTCTAGATAAGAACTTTCTGAAGCTCATGTCATATTCTTTCAGAATATTGTTAGTGCTTGGAATAGACTTATCTGAACTTAAAGATGTTTCAACATCTTTAGTTAATTTTAAAACTTTTTCTTTTAGTTCAGAGTTTTCTATTTCAAGTCTCTTAGTTTCAAATGCAAAAAACTTTTTGAGCTTTTTGTATTTGATACTAAGTTGACTCTTGACTTCCAGAAGTTCTGATAAGCTGGAAACTAAGTCTTCTCTAGTGAGTTCAGAAAATACCTCATCAGAGTCTGAATAAAAAGTAGATTCTTCTTCAGCATCAATTGTTGCCATGAGTGCTATGTTTGCTTGCTAATCTTCAGAGTCTGACTCTTGATCAGATGAATCAGAGTCATCCCATGTAGCCATCATGCCTTTCTTCTTTTCAAACTTCTTTCTGGAATTTTCCCTTTGAAGCTTAGGACATTCATTCTTGTAGTGTCCAGGTTCTTTGCATTCATAGCACACTACCTTCTTCTTGCCAGATCTTTTGTGTTCAGAAGATTCTCCCTTTTCAGGTCTCTTAAAGTTCTTGAATCTTCTCTGCTTGCTCTTCCAGAGTTGATTCACTCTTCTGGATAAGAGAGACAATTCATCTTCTTCTTCTTCTGACTCTGACTGGTCAGATTCTTCTTCTTCTGCCTGAAAAGCGTTAGCACAATGTTTATTTTTAGATTTTAAAGCAATAGACTTACCTTTCTTTTGAGGCTCATTTGCATCTAGCTCAATCTCATGACTCCTCAGTGCACTTATAAGCTCCTCAAGAGATACTTCATTCAAGTTCTTTGCAATCTTGAATGTTGTAACCATTGGTCCCTATCTTCTGGGAAGACTTCTGATTATCTTCTTAACATGATCAACTTTTGTGTATCCCTTGTCAAGAACTCTTAATCTAGCAGTTAGAGTCTGGAATCTGGAGAACATTGCTTCAATGTTTTCATCATCTTCCATTCTTAAAGCTTCATACTTCTGGATTAGAGCCAGAGCTTTTGTCTCCTTGACTTGTGCATTTCCTTCATGAGTCATCTTCAGAGACTCAAAGATGTCATGAGCAGTTTCTCTGTTTGTGATCTTCTCATATTCAGCATGTGAAATGGCATTCAACAATATGGTTCTTGATTTGTGATGATTCTTGAACTCTTTCTTTTGATCATCACTCATAGCTTGTCTAGAAATCTTGACTCCACGAGCATTCATAGGATGTGTGTAACCATCCAACACTAAATCCCATAGATCACCATCTTGACATAGAAAATAACTTTCAAGTCTATCCTTCCAGTATTCAAAGTTTTCACCATCAAAGACTGGTGGTCTATTGTAACCATTGAAACTATTACTTCCATTGTTACCATTGTTGTTTTGCTCAGTAGGAGTTGGTGTAGCTGGATCAACCATTTTGTGTTTTTCTCCCTGAATCTTTTTTCTAACGCGGTTAAGTGTTTGCACCTAGAACCGGCGCTCTGATGCCAATTGAAGGAGTGAAAAACACTTAGAAGGGGGGATTGAATAAGGGTTGTTTCTAAAAATGGTAGATAAAAATAAATCACACAGTTATTTTTATCCTGGTTCGTTTTAACTAAACTACTCCAGTCCACCCCTGTCAAGGTGATTTACCTCAACTGAGGATTTAATCCAGTATTCAAACTTGATTACAATGGTTCTCCACTTAGATAACTTCTAAGTCTTCTAGAGTATACAGATCACAACTTGATCACTCTAGGAACTTCCTTTTACAAACGATGTAAACAAATATTACAAGAGATTAAATTGCTTCTTAATAAGCTATAATCACCAAGTGATTTTTCTCTTAAGTTTAAGTTCTAACACTCACTAAAATATTACAATGTTGTGAGGTTGAAGATGAAGTTCTTCTTTGCTTTTATGTGATAACGTTTTGGCAACGTTTTGGTACTAAGCGTGTAAGAGTTGTTGCTACTTTAGAGACAGAACTTCTATATATAGGCAATGAGAAAATGTGACCGTTGAAAGCATTTAATGCTTTGCGTGAATAGTACACTGTTGCATTTTATGTTTCACTCTTTTGTCAACTACCTCGAGCCATGCTTCAACTGCTTTTGCTGACTTTGCCTTTTGTAGTTTCTAACGTTCCTTTTGTCAGTCAGACAGATTTGACATTATATCCTTTTCATCTTGTACTTGCTTCTGGACTCAGATTATTAGAGTACCATTTGAATATCACAGTCTTCAGCTTTTGGTGCGGATGCAACTTCTATCATCAGACTTTGGAAGAGCTTTGGAGCGTGATACCTTCAGATCTTCAAAGCCTTACTTCTGACTGCCATCTTCTGATGCTTTCCCGATCATGTTCTGATTTCTTCAAGACCATCTTCTGATGTCTTCCAGACCATGTTCTGATGAAGCCATCCAGATCTTCTGGGTCAGAGCTTCTGAGCGCTGATTTTGTGCATACTCTTTTAGACTTTTCCTGAAATAGAAAACGTGTATAATTAGAGTACCACATTGTCTTATACAAAATTCATATACAATGTTATCATCAAAACTAAGAATATTGATCAGAACATTTCTTGTTCTAACAGTTGAAGCTTCTCTCTTTCAAGGATGTTGGTCCTAATATTGTCACTAATCCTTTGCCAGATCAGAGTGGCTGAAGACAAGTCAAAGCCAGATGGTCTCCTAAAGCCAAGTGTTTCAAACGAGATAGCTCATCCTTGTTGCTGATTAGTCACTAGGCTTTGTTTCTTTACTGTTTGTATTTCCTTTATTGTACTGTTTACTTTTAGACTTTGTTTGTTTCTGAATGGTGATTTTAATGAAATGAGCATTGCATATTTTGAATTCATTCATATCCATTATGTTTATGTTTATGCTTTCTTTTGTAAAGCTTTTTCTTCCATTTGTTTTCTCTATCAAATTTGTGTTTTATGCAAAGGTTGGAGGGAGGATGATGACAACGAAATACCCAAGTTGTTGAAATGTATGCTTTCAAATAAGACTTTGCTGATGATGTATAGGCATTGCTTCAATTCCCAAACACTGGATAAATAAGGAAGTTAATCCCTCGTCAACCCCTTTGAGCCTTCGAAGTTGGAGTTTCTTTCTGTACGAAAAAAACCCGCATTTTTAACCTGGGGCAGGGTAGTTCTTAGTTGATTTGGCTGTGCATTCTATTTCAAGAGAATCATTCAATACACCTTTCAATAAAGGTCCCAATCACAAGCTTTCCTCCACATACATCAAATAAATGTTGGAGATGCCAATCAAAAGCCGATGATGGTTCACTATAATCATTAATCAAGGCAATCTTTCCAAAAGAAAAAATATACAAAGAAAAGCTTGCTAAGTCAAATCAAAAAATGACTTAGGTAAAAATTAACGCATCCCTCTGATTGTAAGTTCAAAATAAACAGTTCAGGCAAAATTTAGGGATATTAAAAGAACAAGATGAAAAAATAAAAGTCAATAAATCCTCAAACAACAAAATGTTGTGACTATCTAAAGGAAGAAGTGACTGCCATCTCAAAAGTTCTCTTTGCTTATGAACTATCATCATTATCAAGGGTGCAATTCCAGAAGTCTCTTTGAACCTGAACACATAGCTTGAATTAACTGAGTGTAGGACTGGAGATCATCACAAAGATGGGGTGGGTATAATCAAATTTTGAGCCTTATATCATTTGTTCCTGAAACCGTGAACCTGGCCACGTTACAACCTCCGAAAGACCTAATTGAATCAAGGTTTGTTTGAAAGCATACTAGAACAAGGTTGCGTAAACTGACTCCCAAGAGATTTGCCAATGATTTGTTGATACCATATCTTTGCTTTATCTTTCACCTTGAATGTCTTAACCATCTTGTGTTTTGACCAGTGATTCAATTTTCTTTACATATATAACATCATTCTAATAATGATTTTGATTTCAAAAATATACTTTAAGCATTGCATTAAAATTACCATTCTTGAATGAACATTTTATTTGCAAGTAAGCATTCACCTTTTAGAAGTTCAAACAGTCGAGAAACTTGATCAGTGATTCCATCAGGGGGCATGTTACTTCAAGATCCTGTTATTCAAGATTTACTGTTCAGGATTTGTTGATCAGAATATCCTTTTAAGACTCATATTGGGGCAATCCATCCCAACATTCATTTCAAGAACTGAAGCAATGATCAGTTTATCTACAACAGTCATTTCAAGAACTGAAGCCATGATCAGTTCATCTCCAACACAGTTCAACTGAATCCATAATCAGTTAACTCACAACAATTAGTAAATCATGGGCAATCTTCTCCAACAGTTCCCAAGCAAAGTTGGCAGAGTTCTCGTGTTGAGGATTCAGAATTCCAATATTGCATCACAAAAGAGTCTGCATCAGTTGTCACAAACAATTGTATTGTATTGATCATTCATCATGCATGAAAATTCAATAGCATGCATAGAAATAAATTTCATGCACATTTACATTTTCCAAGGACTTGTTGCTATCAACATCATACCTTGAGATCTAAGTCCAACTTACTTGGCATTTACCAAAAACAGATACTTGTTTGTCTTCTCCATCTAGTGCTATTCCTAGATGTCCTTTTCCTTCTTTTAGTGACATCCCAGAAAGATGTTTCTCACTTCATTCAATGATATTATTGGATTTTGTGATCCCTTTTATCCGGTGCCAGTCCTGGATATTATCTCACTTCAATCAATGCTTTTATCGAATGTTGTGATCCTCACTTTATTCGGTGCGATTCCTGGATAACGTGATCCCTTTTATCCGGTTCCAGTCCTGGATATCATCTCACTTCATTCAATGCTATTCTCGGATGTTGTGATCCTCACTTTATTCGGTGCCATTCCTGGATATCGTGATCCCTTTTATCCGGTGCCATTCCTAGATATCATTTCTCACTTCATTCAATGTTATTCTCGGATGTTGTAGTTCCCACTTTATTCGGTGCCATTCTTTAATAACGTGACCCCTTTTATCTGGTTCCATTCCTGGATATCATCTCACTTCATTCAATGCTATTCTCGGATGTTGTGATCCTCATTTTATTCGGTGCCATTCCTGGATATCGTGATCCCTTTTATCCGGTGCCATTCTTGGATATCATTTCTCACTTCATTCAATGCTATTCTCAGATATTGTGACCCCACTTTATTCAATTCCATTCGTGAATATTGTGATCCCTTCTATCCAGTGCCATTCCTGGATGTCCTTTCCAAATTCATTCATGTTCTACTCTTGAATGATTTTTTTGATGTGGGTTCCGGAGATTTTTCTTTTTGAACATCTCTGATGATTCTCTGTCCAGAATTCCTTTCATGTTGACTCTCTATTTCTTCGGTGAAGTCTAATTCAATTCCTGGATGACGCATACCTTTTCTGCGGTGGAGTCCTTTCTCCCCTCCCCAGTGATGTTATGTTCCATCTGTTCCATAATCATACTTGATGCATCCATTAGCATCACATCATACCTTAGGTTCAAAAATTGTGTGTTTTATATTTAAGTCTCTTCACTTGCGTCGAGCCAAAGATTTCAATCCTCGCATCTCCGGATAGAAGAAATTTAAATAGGGGCATCTATCATACCCCATTTTTTGAACCTAAGATCATACATTATTTGCATTTCAATCGCCAATCAAGATCACAATCTTGAGGTTTCATTATTGGTGTAGCGCTCACTTCATCTCTGAGGGGAACCACCAAGCACCTATATTTGTTTAATTTGTTTTATACTAACCAAAATCCAAAAATATGCATTTTTTTTCTTTTGTTTGTGTTTTACAGGTAAGAGATCGAGCAAGAACCAAAGTATATCAAAAAAGAAAAATTTTTGAAAATTTTGTTGAGGAAATCGATTTACCCATGGACGAAATTTGAAAAAAAGAGAGAAGCATGACATCATTTTGGCACCAATCACATTCCCTTGATTATTCATTATCATTACCTATATTCCACCTTATCACCATAATTAATTTATTTCATTAACCTCATTTTAACTCCATTTTACCAATTAAACTCAAATTAATCACAAAAGAGACAATGACCAAATTGCTACCACCCCCACCTCCAATTCTATAAATAGAGGCCTCTACCTCTTCATTTCAAAAGCATGGAGAGCCAAAGAAACTCTTGCATTTTCACTTCCCATCCTTTCGAAACCTCTCACCAAAATTTCATTTTCATAAAATTAGTAAGATTCACCTTGAATCATACTAATTTTGAACTAAACCTTCAACAATTCACTCTTTTCTTTTGTTGTTCATCATCAATTTTGGAAGATAAAAGCCTTTGGTGATTGTTCTTGAAGTTTGTTTAAGAATTAGTAAATCTCTAGATCCATTTCCATATTCCAAAATGTAATCCATTATTATTTGTGTGTGATGCATCTTTGGTGCTATATTGGTTCTATTTGATGGTGAATTGATGGAAATTTCGTGTACAATGTGATCTAAGATCACAAGGTGTTTGTTTTTATGTTTAAATAAAGTTTTATGCTTCCTAATGCAATTTTTTTAAAATTGTGCGCAAGAAAT
The DNA here is from genome assembly GCF_029867415.1 of Vicia villosa. Classification (NCBI taxonomy): domain Eukaryota; kingdom Viridiplantae; phylum Streptophyta; class Magnoliopsida; order Fabales; family Fabaceae; genus Vicia; species Vicia villosa. Next base: position 44,228 of record NW_026705829.1, on the reverse strand, counting down.
CGATTTCCTACAAAGGGAAATCGATTTCCATACTCTGTTTTGCGCATATTTTGAAAACTGCAGTCAGGAAATCGATTGCCTGCAGAGGTAAATAGATTTCATGCAAGTCAGAATGCTTTTTTTTACTTTTTTTGGCTTGTTTTTGGTTCTAACTCTTCTCCTACTCCATTCTTTTGATATTTTCTTTGAATCACAAATTAGAGGCCTAATTCCTCTTTAATGGCAATGGACTTAGGGCGTCGATAAGATGAAAATCCGAATCCGCAATATTAAGTGATTGAACTTAGAGATCGAAGGAGCTTTTGAATGTGGTTCCATCTTTTACTTATTTTTATTTTGATCAATGAAAGTCTTCAATATCTTGAGAATTCTTATGGATTCATGATAAAGACAAGATCGCTACCTATTTTCTTTCCGTGCGGTATTGCTTTCGGAGAACAATCTACATATCATTTCTATCGCATGCATTAGCACATAAATTGTTGACCGGCCTCGTTGTAGGGTGATTTCTACATAAATAACTTGGCGATCTGCTTAACATAGCGCAACATTTCGCGTCCCGAATAAAAAGATCCAATATGGCCGAGAATTGTATGCGGTTGATTTAAGACTTATGGAAGTTTGTCGTGTAGTCGCTATGATTTTATCAAGCTTCTGATAAACTTCCATTAAATTTAAATCCGAGAACATCCTTCACTCACCATTGATCTTCATTACTAACATTTTGATGATATACTTGACAAGTTTCAAGATGGTCATCTTTAACAATTAACGATTAAATTTAATTTCCGCACTTTATTATATTGCTCTTTATATTTTTCTTTATGCTTTATTTTATCATTCATCATGTTTATGTTTCCGCTATTTTCTCTTTGTCCATTTGGACATTTGTTTATGTTTCCGCTATTTTCTCTTTATTCATTTGGACGTTTGTTTACGTCTCCGCTATTTTCCTTTTGTCCATTTGGACCATACTCTATTTTTGTGATAAAACATTAATAAACAACTTAAAAACATAAAAAAACACATAGGGCTCTATGGAATATTGGTTACTATCCCGAGCATTTTGGAGACCTGGACTTGTTGGACTTAGTACCCCTGGACCCCGTTATTCTAATGTTATTCCGTCTGTTATTCTTTCTGGCATTGGATTGTTGTCTGTTTGTGTGTGCAGATATTTCCTCGAAAGCCCTTGATGGTTAATTCCAAGGCATCGTGATAAGGATTTCGCCCATATACAGCTGTTACTCTGCCCGATTTTCGTTAGAATTTTATGATGCGTTCAAGAGGTGCTAAACACAATAAGTTCATCTAGATCCCCAAGTGGTAATACGTTGGTTTAGTGTTGGTAGTCTAAAGGATGGGAAATCTACCTTTACTCTTAATGTCAAGTGTTGGCTTCTTATTTTGGTTAGATCGTTCTTTCCTTAGATTTTATTTTATGCACTAGGATAGTTCCTTCATCTCCTCCCCTTCTTAGATTTTCAAAATCTTCTCCCTTTTTACAAAATCTTCATATGTTTGCAATCTCTTTTAAAACCTTTCTTTAAAAATATATTTTGCCCTTAGTGGCCTTTCTTTAAAAGTTTAGACACGATTAATTGTTGTAGTGAGTTGCGGTACCCCAAGATTTTGAAATTGATTGATATAATGCGATCTTTTCCACGTGAGGGAGCTAGTGGCATACTCGTCGATTTTCATCCGAGTTGGAGCCCTTCTCTCATTTGTGATGCAAAGAATCCATATGTTCTCATGCTCAAGATCAATGGCTGAGTATTCTCTCTGACAGCGATAAAATGTTTATTCCTTTTAAAACATCTTCCCTTTTAAGCGGAACTACATTAGGTCTGACTTCTCCATTGCACCGAGGAGGTATGTAGGCACAAGATGTAATGTCTTTCCGAGCTTATTTTAAAAATTAAACAAACCTTTCTTTTGCAAACACAACATAGATTTTCAAAAAGGTTCATGTGGAGTACCACGGATATGAGGGGTGCTTAAAACCTTCCCCTTGTATAATCAACACCCGTACCTAAGATCTCTTTTTGTTTTTTTTTTTAAAACTACTTTGAGTTTTATTCGTTCTTTTCCCTTTTCCTTTGGAAACAATAAAGCGCGGTGGCGACTTTCATTGAAATAACGAGTCGAGTCAATCCTAATGGATTCGATCTCAGATTTTCCGCCGCTACACTTTGAAGTGAAATTTTGTCTAAGAATGGAACTAAATAGCAGCTTTATCATCATCCTAACCTCCTTTGATGCAAGGTGAGTTTCATAGATAGAAACTTTGGTAGGAATTTGGTGGGGAAGATTGCATGATAAGGGTTTAGTGTAATCATTATGTTGCATGTTGTTTCAATGATGAAAAATATGCTCTCTTGATGCTTTTAATCATTTTAGGATTGTTAATACGTGTTGGTAATTGATCTATGGTGTTGGAACAAACATGGATTTTGGGGATTAAAGGGGTTAATGTGAGAAAATCTTATTGCATGTAGATAATATATGGATTATTCATGATAAATTCTTCTATAGGAATGTATATGCATGCTTTTGGAAGGGTTAATACCTATTTTCCCCCTTGCCATATAGGGGTCATTTGAAAAACCCCCTTGCAAAAAAAAAAGTTGCAAGAATTTCCCTAACATTTCAAGATTCTCTCATTTTTTACCTTCATCACATCCAGTCAGCAAAAAAGCTGACGTGGCATGTATTTTTTTATTTTTTATTTTTGGTTAATATAAGAAAACATGTTAAAATTTTGTTGGAGGTGGGAGTTAAACCCACTCCATGCCACTTCAAGGTGCAGCGCTTGGCCACTGGGTTGAAAGTTCCAAGTTGTTTTATGTTTGCATTTAATTATTGTTATAGTATCCAACTAATTATTTGCATTTAATTAATAATTATATACCACTAATTATATACTATTTACTGTAACTTTTTTAATATATATTTTATATACTATTTACTATAAATTTTTTAATACTATGATTTATATATATATATATGTATATATATATATATATACTAATTTACATATTTACGTTTTATATATATGCTTTAATAAATAATAATATACTATTTAATATTATGCTTTTAATGTATACTGCATCTAGTATAAAATATTGAAATATATAAATTAATTTAAACTATCAGTATTAATTAGTATATAGTATTGTAATTGTAATTGTATATATATATATATATATATATATATATATATATATATATATATATATATAAATATATATATATATATATATATATATATATATAAATATATATATATATATATATATATATATATATATATATATATATATATTCTATTGGAATTGTAAATAAAAATGCAGTATGTTATTAATACCATTCAAAGTATTTATTGAACAAAACAAACCAATTAGCTTAGTGGTTAGGTGCTTGGACTTTCAAATGGAAGGGAGTTGTTTCAACTCCCACTTCCAACAAATTTTGGTTATTTAAAATGTTTTGACATATCAACCAAAAATTAATATAATATAAATTGCCAACGTGGCATTATAAATAAAATAAAATAAAATAAAAAGCCATATGGGCCATCCACATCATTAGAAAAAAATAAAAAATAAAAAAAATACATGCCACGTCAGCTTTTTTGCTGACTGGATGTGATGAGGGTAAAAAATGAGAGAATCTTGAAATGTTAGGGAAATTCTTGCAATTTTTTTTTTTGCAGGGGGATTTTTCAAATGACCCCTATATGGCAGGGGAAAATAGGTATTAACCCCTTTTGGAATGATATTGAGATGTTAGAGGTGTTTGGATTGGAATTGGATGGAGTTTGAATCTTTAAAATGCAGAATTTTTTTGTCTGTTAGTGAAGTAACCAGTTACTTGGATGAAATAACCAGTTACTTGGGAGCGAAAGGTGAAAAAATGACTTTTGAACTGAATTAACCGGTTACTTGAAATGAAGTAACCGGTTAACTTGCATGTTGAGGTAAATTTTTCAGAATTTCAAAAATTCATAACGTTCGCCTCGGGCATCGGAATGACGCGAAGTTTATGTCATTAGAAAGCTAGTAAGACATATTATTTAGGAAAATTATCCCCAGTATTAAAATGTCGTTCTTCGACACATATGACGCTCATTTAGACGAATTGTTGTAAATAGAACTTTGTGCAATTATTCCCCGATAGCGGTTCAGTTCGGTAGAGGGAATCGAATGCTTCCTTAATCTTTTGGAACTTGCAAAAACTGTGTATGAATATGCTATGTTATATATGATCATGATAATTTTAAATTCAGGTATATGCTACATGTATATGTGTATGCAAAAGAAATGCATTATGTTGATATGTCGTGTTATGATCATTTTATGTTATCTATTGACCCGGTTGAATACTCAGAGATGTGTGTCTGTGTGGCTTGATGCTTAGTATGTTTTGATGTTGATCACTTGTTCCCGTTTGTTTCGGTTGAACGTTTGGATGTGGACTATGATGTATGCTTGAATCGAAGTAAGCCTAAGCTATTAGGTAGTAAGTCACGTACGACCCTGGCTGTGTGATCAAGGGGTGTATACCATTGTGATATACTTGTGAGGGTCTTAAAGGGCGTTTCCCACTTTCTGTTCACATTAGCATTACCGATAGCTTATGCATACCTGAGCTACCATTACTATGTGCTCGTGGGGGTCTTATAGGGCGTTTCCTCACTTTTTGTTCACATCGGCATGCTTGGTATGGTGGGGAAGTGATGCCATATAAGAAATATCACTTTAGACTCACTTTTAATGATACCATATAGGCAATATTACTAGTGATTTCTCCCGGTGGGATTGTGCAATCATGATGGCGTATTTGCACTCACTATTCACACATACGTGTAGATGATTGATGGGGTTGTGACGCCGCATAGGTAAGGTCACTTTGTTAACTCGTCACAGATTGGCTCGTGCAGTCATGTAGACGTAAATCACTTGGTACCGAATTAAGTTCTGATGTACTCATCTGATTCATCTTGTGGTGTGCTTGTGCAAGTCTCTTGACGCTACGCACTTGGGACTTGCCGAGGGTGTGATTGTGTAACCTAGGTAGACAGGAAGATACTACTTCTAGATTTCTCGTACACGGGTACAGGTTTTCATACTTGTTTGTATTAGCTTTATGCTTGTTGTTATCTCATTGGTTAGTCAAGGGACTTCCAATGGTGATATTACCTTTATTGTGTATTTGTACGCAACCGTGAGGAAAACCCGGATCCTTGGTGGATCTGTTTTAATTGCATGTACCTAGTAGAACTGAGTCAACCCATAAGATAGGGGAACTCACTGAGAATTAGTAATCTCACCCCAATCCTCTTAATATTTTCAGGAACAAGAATGAACTAGAAGAAAATCTAGATGGTTCGCATTGAAGACTGCCGACAAGTAGATGGCAGGATGACCTTATCAGATCTTATCTTTCTGTTGTGTAATGTTATAGACAAGCTAATTGTATACATTTTAGTTGGAGAATTGAATTGTATATGATTTTTAATTTCTTGTCTTTTTCAGCTTTTGTATGTTTCTATGTATCATTTATAGCATCGCTGATTATTCTAGACGTATATGTACAGGGTGTTACACAAGCCCTACTAGAGATAAATAAATAAGGAGAGCCTATTATCGGATAAAGATGTTTACAAATCACTAAAAGAGGTTACGTTGGCCTTAATTATTTATCATAAGAATAATATATGATAATTTGAGGTTGTATTGTTCTTGCATTAGTTGATCAATAATCTAAATATTTATTCATTTATACTTGAATGATTGTGATTGTTAGACTAAGAAAATGATATAGTACTCCTTTGAGGAGAGAAAAAACAACCTCGTTAGATCCTAAATGTCAGATTCCCACAACATAAGGGAAGTTTGATACATTGAGTAGTTGTATTTAGTTGGATTATGGCTAAGGAAAGACTTGGTCGACTATGTACTTTACGGTTTGCCTCTCTTTCTTGGGAATTAAACTATATACTATTCATTATATGAATTGAACTTAATAGGTAGATGTAAGGTTGTGAGATGAACAAGTGATAGTGACATTTTGAGGCTTCTAATGGTAATTGACATTCAACCTAAGTGCTTAGCATACGTAAGAATTGAAATTATGGATTCTTGAAGATTAAAGTATTACTTGAGGGTTTGAGTTGCCATAATCTGATTGAAAGTGCATATAGTTTGCATTAAGGAATGTGTAAGTCCATTGTCGTGTGTATGGGCATACGAGGTTGATCAACTTCCTTAATCCTGACGAGGATTATTACTGCACGCTTAGAAAGATGATAAGATCTTGGTCGGTCTTCTTAGAGTTGATCGACCTATAGCACTTGGAATCCATTTGAAGTCAGGTGGCATAGCTCTTGGTAATTGGGAGTACGTTGGTGGCATGAAGTCTTGTGATATCTAATCTTGGTAAATTGGGTAGATATCGCGTTTAGTGGCCTGATCAGCATATAGTTCATAGATGCATTGAATAAGCAAACATTGAATAGATATATATATATATATATATATATATATATATATATTTGATAAGGATACAGTTGCTTGAATAATTGTGTTTGTCATATATATTATTACTTTACACCTCCTCCCCACTTTAATACTTGTACGTAATTCTTAGCCCTACATTCTTGTTTTTTAAATTTTTGGATTGATCTATGATGACCAGACAATGAGCTAGACTCCCTCTCACACCTCGACAGTTCAAGAGCGAGGGCCAGAGAGTGACGTGGAGATTGATTAAGATGACGTCAAAATTAAGGGTTGTTAGCATTTTGTCAAACGCTTATCACATTACAAATATTATGTGATATTATGTATAGTCAATATAAGTGTTAGTCTCATTGGACTTAGGAGGTCCTTTTTGTTATGCTTTCTTTTGGTTTCCTTTATGTACTTTTTTTTAAAGTTTTATCTACGTAGCAGTGCTACTAGTCTCATATGTTAAACTCAGTGTAAACTATTTGAAGCATATATATATATATATATATATATATATATATATGTATGTATATATATGTGTGTGTGTGTGTGTGTGTGTGTGTGTGAAGTAGTATGTTTAAATTAGTTCATTATTGTTATTTAAAGATTTCAAATTTTTCAGTATTTTTATAAAGATTCTGCTAAGAGGGAATCGGGTGATCTAGCCATTCAGATTTTATCTTGATTATATTGTAATAGATGACATAAACTTCACACCTTATGATGATCACCCTGATACATGCCCCTTCGATGACTTATCCTTCTATTCCTGATGAATGGCTTGTGGGTCACGACTTATGTATCCATATCTACCCAAGCGAGCCATTCGCCATTTTGGGTATTTGCATGGTATTCCTAGAGTCCCCATTATTGTTTCTCCTCCCACAGTCCTCCGTAGAGATATTTATGAGATATTTGCAGAGTATCTTGATCATCTGATCTCATAGGATGTACGTAGTATGCCAACTCCCCGGTCATGGAGTTCCGCATTCTGCTACATCCAATAGTTTTTTAGATTGTTGCGTCTTTATATATGGTATTTTGATTGTATTTTGTATGGTTTGATTACATAAGTTTATGATATTTTGATCTATGTCAAATTTATAACAAAAATATTGTGCAAGAGGGAAATTGTATGTCTTGAGGGTTAATACAGAAGTTAACTTTCGTAATATCCACTACATTGTGAAATAAACACACTATCATGAGTTCAAAATGTTTCATATGGGTTAGTATGAAAATTAACCTATGAACCCTACCTTCCATCAATACGAAGGTTAACTTTCATATTATTTTTTAGCAAAATGGATGTGACTCACTCACGAAGGTCTTTTGGTGGGTATAGAAGGCTACGGGTGTTAACTTTGTATTTTGACAAGAGCATTTTTATGTTTCCTAATAATGGCTTCTTCACCACTAAGGGTCTATTTGGTTCAATCGGCGGCGGGGGGGGGGGGGGATGGATTTTTATCAAGGGGAGGGTAGGTGAGGGAAAGGAGGTAGGAGAAATTTAAATTACATATATGTTTGGTTCAAATGTGAGAGGGAAAGAGAGGGGAGAAATTTTACTTACAAATATGTTTTGTTCTCATGGGGATAAGATGTATTTTAAAACTTTTTTACTTTATCATAAGACTTGTCATATTTATTGTTTATAATTCAAATACAAATTCATTGACGAAATATAAGTATTCAATCAGAAAACATCATGATAGATTTTATAACAACATAACGATTATCATATATATTTTTAAATAGATTATCGAATACTATAAAATCTAACAAAAATTACTATAAACTAAAACATTATGTTAATTGTAAAATTAAAGTATAAAATAAAAAATAAAATAAAAAATTTAACACATAAAGATAATAAGATGAAGATATTAAAATACAAAAAATATAAAAGGAAGATAAAATTTGTTCAAAATAAAACTTTTAACATTTTAATAAGTTAAATTTATATTTAAATAAATAAATAATAATAAATATGTAAATATAGTTATAATTAAAATGAAATACCTCCCTTCCTCTCCAAATCTCCCCAAATCGGGGGAAAGCAGAAAGTGGTTCAAGAGATATTTTAGTCCCCTCCATCTACCTCCCATCCCCGCTTAAAATTTGAACCAAACAAATAAACTACTAAATATTCTCTCTCCTCACCTTCCCTCCCCTCCATTTACCCCAGCTAAACTAAGGATGGGAAATTCCCTCTTTGGTCAAAAAATGGTTTTTTTTTGTTATATTTTGCAATCTATTTGTATTCTGAGTGTTTAAAAGGAGCACTTTGTTGGAATTAAACTTAAACCTTTGAGTAATTCCTTTTCGTTACACAATTACAATTAAGAAAACAAGAAAGAAAATTTGGGTTGCAAAGGATTAGGGTTTATGGAAATAAAGGAAGAAGATGATGATTTCCTGCAGAGTTTCTTTGCGCCCACAAACTGTGGAAAATCTCTACTTCACTTACAACTGCAAATTCTGTGAATATACAACTTGTTTCAAAATAAGGGTTACTCCCTCTATTTATAATTTTAGGTTTGCTTTCTCCCTAAGCCAAAGCCCAAAACATAAGAGCCCAAAATACCTATTTTAGACCCAAGTCGAAATACTGTGTGAAGCTAACTGCTTCGACACTTCAACAACTACATACAACTCGACATACTATGTTTTTGACACACCTTGTGTCAAGCATCATGCTGCGTTGATATAAGGAATTATAATTTAACACAACACCTAATTCATTGTGTCTAAGCTATCTACATTCATCATAGCTCTTAGTCTTCTAAATACTTCGACCTGCACATTCTTCGTCATGATTTTTCAATCTGATTCTCAGCTATGCAGTGTTCCAGATTCATCTTCCCTTTAGCTACCTGCTCTCGAAGATAATAAAACCTCATTTCGATGTGCTTGCTTCAACCATATGCTATCGGGTTCTTCGCCAGATTGATAGTTGACATGTTGTCGATCTTCATGGTAATTACTCCATGATCTTCTACTGTAATCTCTTCGACCATATTCACCATCCATGTTGCTTGACATGCACAAAGTGAAGAAGCTATGTACTATGTTTCACATGATGATAGTGCCACTACTAGTTCTTTTCTCGAACTCCAAGTGACTAGTGCTCCACCTAGCATAAACACATAACCAACAGTAGATTTTCGATCCTCATCATCACTACACCAACTTGAGTCAGTGTAACCCACTAGTCTACATTATTTTCCTACATCAGTTGCAAGAAACAGAATGCCATAGTCGAGAGTTCCTTTCAGATACCTTAGTATCCTCTTCGTCGCTACTAGATGTGATACATTTGGCTTCTGCATGAATCTACTCCCCATACCTACTATGTATGCTAGATCATGCCTTGTGTGACAAAGATTTTGTAATGACCCAATAAGTCTTCTGTATTGGGTTGAGTCGACATCATCTTCACTGATTCTTTCAACAGTTGCAGTTTTGGTTCTGCAGGTGTCAAAGTCGAGTTTCATTCTTCCATCTCAAATCTCTTGAGAATTTCACTTGCATATCTTCTTTGATGCATCATCAAGCCTTTACTACTCTTGTAGAATTTGATGCCAAGGAAGTATGAAATGTCGCCCAGATCAGAGATTTCAAACTCCTTGCTAAGATCACCTTTGAAGTCTTCGATCTCTTTCTTGCAGCTACCTGTTATCAACAAGTAATCGACGTAGAGACATAGTATAAGCAATTCACTCTTTCTTCTTCTTACATATAATTCATGCTCAGTTGTGCACTTCACAAATTCCTTCTCCCTTAGGAAATAGTTAATCTTCTTATTCCAAGCTCTTGGAGCTTGCTTAAGTCCATACAGGGATTTATGCAACATGTAAACCTTTCTCTCTTCACCATGTTTCACAAACCCAAGTGGTTGTGCAAGATAGACTTTTTCGTTTAAGGCGCCATTCAGGAATGCACATTTAACATCCATCTGACACATGTGCCAATTTTTCATGTTCTTCAAACCAACAACCAACCTAATTATTTTGATCCTGGAAACAGGTAAAAACTTCATCGAAATCAATTCCTTCCTTCTGAAGAAATCCTTTCGCCACAAGCCTTGCCTTATGTCAACTCACTTCCCCTTTGGGGTTACACTTCACCTTGTATACCCACTTCGCATCAATTTCCTACTTGCCTTGAGGCAATTCGACAAGTGACCAAGTGTTGTTGTCTTCAATGGGCTTCAGTTCCTCATTCATTTATTTCATCAACTTCGAGCTTTTAATGCCTCAACAGCATTGACAGGGTCGACATCTGCATAGAAAGCACAGTGTACTAGATCATCATCATCGACCACATCATCTGATGTAATCACACGTTCTTACAACCTTGCAGGCATGTGTCTTTTTCTCTGAGGTCTGCTTGGACCTGCATCACCTTTGACTTCTTCTTGTCGAACTTCTTCTCTTTCGACCTCAGTTGTTGGTTCTTCACAAAATATTCTCACTGAATCCTTCTAGAAATTTTATGTCCAATCCCATTCTTTAAGCTCATGTATGATCACGTCCCTGCTGATCATAACTTGCTTGTTCATTGGGTCGAACAACATGCATCCACCAGTCGAATAATATCCAATAATGATCATTTAACTTGACTTGTCATCAAGTTTTATTCTCAACTGATCTAGCACATGTCTATGTGCTATAGATTCAAATAACTTCAGATGACTCAAGCTAGGCTTCACACTAGACCAACATTCTTGTAGCGTAATTCCTTCTAGCTTCTTCGTCATACATCTGTTCAATAATATATGTTGCAATCGACACAGTTTCACCCCAAAACTCTTTGGATAAATGCTTGCCTTTTAACATACTTCTCACCATATTCATGATGGTTCGATTCTTCCTTTATGCATTTCCATTATGCTGTGGTGTGTAGGGTGACACCACCTCATGCACAATCCCTTATTTCTCACATAACATGTCAAAGTCTTTCGACATATATTTTCCACCACCAGTCCTCAAAATCTTTTGACCACTTTTCCTTTTGACCATAGATTTAAACTTGGCAAATACCTCGATCACTTCACTTTTCTTCTTGATTAGGTAAGTGCACAGTTTTCGACTGAAATCATCTATGAATGTGACAAAGTATTTGTTACCTCCATTCGAATCCACATGGTTGAACCACATGCATCAGAGTTTATGACTTAAAGAATTGCCTTCGACTTGCTTCCCGCATCCTTGCTGAAGCTATTCTTGTGTTTCTTTGCCTACACATACATCACTTGGAATGTCGATCTCTGATAACCCTAAAATTATATTTCTTCTTTTCAACTTTCTGATATCATTGAAGTTGAGATGGCCTAGTCAATAGTGCCATATCCATTCATCTTTGCTAGCTGCAGTTGCAAGGCACTTGTGTTCCATCATATTAAGTTCGATCTTGAAGGTTCTATTCTGATACATAGGAGCCTTCAAGATTAACCTTCCACTTACGTCGACGACTCTCATCATCTTGTCTTTGATCGACACTTTATAGTTCTTTTCGACCAACTTCCCTATACTGAGCAAATTGCTCTTCATGCCTGGTATATACAACACATTAAAAATTACTAACCTCTTGCCATCTTTCCTCATAATCAGAACGTCTCTAATAGCTTCAACTGCTAGAGTATTGTCATTTACGAATTTCACCATGTTCTTCATTGAGTGCTTTATGTTGATAAACCAATCTTTCCTTCCAGACAAGTGTGATAAGCATCCTGAGTCCAAGTACTATTGGTCCTTCTATCTCTCGTCATCTCTTGTTGTGGCCATTAGCATTATCTCTTCTTCTTCGTGCTTTGCAAAATTTGCATCACTTTCTTGATTCTTATGCTTTTCTGGACAATCACTAGAATAGTGACCATACTTCTGACAATTGAAACACTGAATGTAAGTTTTGTCAGGATTTCGACCAGTGCCTCTTCCTCTACCTGCAGCACCACCTCTTTGGTTGCCTTGGTAAGAGGGTTTTCTCTGATTCGACTAGCTTCCTTCTTGCTGATTTTGACCAGTCAAATGTTGTAGCCTCCTCTGCCTTTGTTGTCATTCCAACTTCCTTTACCTTTCTTTTCTTTTGTTGACTGAGACTGCAAAGCCACATCACTCTTCGACTTGCCTGCAACTCTTTCAGCCATTCTTTGTTCATGAGGTTCAAGCGTCCCTTGAAGCTCTTCTTTTGTCAATTTCGACAAATCTTTCGATTCTTTTATGGCTACCACTATGTGGTCGAACTTAGGATCCAATGACCTCAAGATATTTGCAACAACCGTTTTTGATGTCAACACTTCTCCACATACCTTGATTTAATTCACCAATTTCGTAACCCTAGTGAAGAAATCTGTTATGCTTTCACTTTCTTCCATCTGAAGTCATTCATACGTTTTTTTTGTGAGTTTGTAACCTCACCTCTTTCACCTTTTCTGCACCTCCAAAAGACTTTTCAAGAATCTCCCAAACTTCCTTTGCAAATTATACATCACTAACATTTTAAAAATTATCTGGACTTAAACATTGATGAATTATAAAGAGAGCTTTATAATTCTTCTTCTTCAATTCTTTGTGTGCAGCTTCTTGTTCATCTGTTGCGTCTTCTACAAGCGGTTCTAACCCTTCTTTCACAAGATCCCAAAGATCTTGACAATAGAACACAACCTTAATCTGCTTGCACCAATTATCATAGTTATCTATTTTCAAAATTGAAAGACTCACCGGAAAATGCTCATTCGGATGATTCATTGCCATCGACATTTTCTTGCCTTGAGTCGTTCAACCGGAGCTCTAGATACCAAATGTTGGAATTAAACTCAATACTTTGAGTAATTCCTTATCGTTACACAATGACAATGAAGGAAACAAGAAAGAAAATTTGGATTGCAAAGGATTAGGGTTTACGAAAATAAAGGAAGATGATGATTTTCTACAGAGTTTCTCTTTGTCCACAAACTATGGAAAATCTCTTATTTACTTGCAACTGCAAATTCTGTGAATATACAACCTGTTTCAAAATAAGAGTTTCTCCCTCTATTTGTAGTTTTAGGTTTGCTTTTTTCCTAAGCCCAAGCCCAAAACATAAAAGCCCAAAATACCTATTTTAGACCCAAGTTGAAACATTGTGTGAAACTAACTGCTTCGACAACTATATACAACTCAACAGACTAAATTTTTGACACACCATGTGTCAAGCAACATATGCTGCTTCGACACAAGGAACTATAGTTTAACACACTTAAAACAATGTTAATGGATCAAATTAAAAAAAAATGACCGAAATTGTTGCTTTGGTATACATACATTCGATTTTCTTTTATAGAAATTAAACTTTATAAACATAATTAAAAATCATATTAATTTAATTGTTTTGTTATTATTTTTTCTATTACTACTAAATCATATATAATTTAATATTACCTTTCCTATAAGACAAAAATTCATATATTTTTTATTTTTATTTTTTTTCAATTTTTAATTATTTTATTATTATTATTAATTATGTATTATATTTTTAATTAAATTAAAAACCAAATTTTTTAAAATTTTATTTAAAAAAAAAAAGTGAAAAACAACTGAATGGGCGGGAAGAGTCCGCCCATTAAGTCATGGCATGTCAGAATTTGCCAAAATTTTTATTGGGGCATGGCAATTTGAGAATATAATTTTTAGGGTACTTTAATAAAAAAACTTAAGAAATCCGTCAAAAAAAGTTGGTATTTTGTATAAAGTTGAAAACTTACCCATGAAGCTCGTTAACACCAAAAACAGATTTAATCACATGGGATCCAAACAAATAAAACTATAATTGGATACTGTTACATCTTTCAGTGCTGGTCAGACAAGGTGACACAAATATAAACAAGGAAACCTATACATGTTTCTGTAATAACCATTACTAAGCAGATTATCATTGCCTCTTTGCCAATGTCTTCCTCAAGCCTTTAACGATCTTTGCGAACCAAACCAAGTTCATAACAGATAGCACCATTGGCACAATAATTACCAATATCTGCCCGATGATGTGCATATGCTCAACCTGTTGAATAATTGAAGAATAGTGATTCTTAGTTGTTAAGCAGGCATGGTGGTATAGGCACAATATACTGCACTGTAAACACTGATCCTTTTACCTCCACTACATGATGAGAGTATAAATTGTAGTTTTGGTTGATAATGAGATATGTAGATGTTAGAGAATGATATTGTATGAAACAAATAGATCCATAATCTAAACCAGTTATCTTCCAAGATAAAATGCAGATACAACAGCCATTAGCATATTCATCTTTGAGAGTGAAGAAGAATAAATAATTGATCTTAATTGCATGAGAGATTCACTGTCAGCCTTGAATATTTATAGAAATAGGATTACAATCAAGACCATTAATTATAGGGATAGGAATAAGTGTCTGTATCTATCTAATTATTTACAATCAGAAATATATGTAGATGATAAAGGAAAGTAAATCAGGATAGTCTTTCAATATTTGTCAAATACCTTTGTGACTCCATGTCATGTCTTCCTCTCATATTCTGTATACCCTATCTCGAAAGATATATTATGTGGTCTTACTGATTTGCAATTACCAATTATCTTTAGTGATTTTTCTATTTCAAATTCCAAAATTTTAGGGCAAAATGAATAGCTTTGATCCTCCTTTAGTGTTTCGAATATTACTGAAAAGTGAAAACAATTCCATGGCTTGAAGAGAAGCCTTGTCAAAATAGTTAGAGTTTCTAGTGTGTAACTATGACGTTAGTATTGTTCAAAAAGAAAAACTATGAGTTAAGAAATTCTCGTTGTGAGCTTAGCCTCTCATATTTGCATGGTAAGGCTTGTCAATAGACAAATAATGATTTCGACCCTTTCCCTAACCCTGTCCCGTGACAAGTGCTACATAGCATAATGTTTTTCCTTTTTTCTTTGAAAGGGGTACGAAAGTAATTCCTTCACTGCTCCGTGACACATTTGATTTAAGTATCTTGTGTTTCATTATCTTACCTTTAGTAAGTTTCTTAAATTCTTCACTACCTAGCTTTGGTGCTTAAGGATTGATAAACTTAGCACCTTCTCTATCTATCCTCTAACTATACTATTGCTTCATTCACTCGCGTCTTATTATTTTGTTTAACAAATCTTGCCACCAGAGCAGCCCCTGCAAAAGAAGACACATGCTCGACCGTCGTTATCTGATGCCTCTGATATTCCAGCTGACGAATTGCCACCTTCATAAGCTCCATCACCCGCCAACACAGTCAGAGCGTCTTTATAGCGTGTGAAAGTCATTTGCCACACTCTGCTCATTCGTTTGAGCCACCAACAGTTCCTGCCCTTGCAATTTTTCCTCCCATTTCTATTGGGACCCCTTCCGGCTTGTGATCCCATGTTTGCGTTGTGTTCGGGAAGTTTCTTTTCAGACCTTGTGTTTTTCAGTTTTTCTACTGTGTTTCTCTCTTTGGTATTATTGGAGGTCTTTGGCTGTGATTCCATGTCCGGAACCCCTACTATTGAGTCCCAAAAGACAGTTACAAAGGATGATTCCACTAAAAGGGGTTTGATCTCTTTTTCATTCCACGGAACACCCACTATCACAATTGAAAATTTGAATGGTAAGAATTATTTGAATTGGTATTCATGTGTTGAGCCATGGTTCTTGGAGCAAAGTCACTTGGATCATTTTACTAAGGCTTCAGAGATTGATGCTTAGTTAAAAGATGATTTGGAAAGGGTCATTATCAACTCGTATCTCTTGTAGAATTTTATTAAGCCACGTATAGGACATGTTAAGTTTGGCATAAGGCTAAAATCTTTAAGCTAACAATATCCTGTTTGTAGTTTGGCTACCCTTCAGATTACTTGCCTGATCAAGATTTAGCTAAATATTTAGCTCGAGCTCAATCCACTATTGACAAGCTCGGACTTATATTGCTTAGCAATGATCTTGTGGCGAAGCTTGACAATATGCTCATGGAGTGTATCATTCCTCAGTCTTCCTAAGGAGTATGGTCCTATCTAGGATCAAGCCTTAAAAAATGCCACCATTCCTACGGTGCAACAGCCTATTAATCATATCATTCGAGTTTCTTTACAAGGTGATAACATCTAGACCTCCTCCGAGTCCCCTGCACTTATGTTTAATTCTAGTGATTGTTGTAATGGAGATTGAGGACGTGGTTGCAGTCAAGAACATAGTATAGGGTATAGAAGTAATCTCCATTCCATTGTACTTCTTGTAGGAAAGATGGGCACACTCCTTACACAATATAGACAAAGCTAAACATGGAAATATGAAGTGTTATCTGATTCCTTCTCAAAAAATCAATTTGATAACAAATCACCCCACTTTTTGTATATGATATTGATAAAATGCTCCGTCCGTTTCCTAAAACAATGGTTAGCTATTGGAAAATTAAAAGCTGAACTAAAATATAGGATAGTTTAACCCTCTGCATTTCCTTCATATAGACTATACCCCTCGAGCACACTCTGGTATGAAGCATACTTTTAATGCCTTAGGCACACTCTAGTGTCTTCTTATTTTTAATGCATACAAGCATGAAAATATAAACGGTATATTTTTTTTTAATTTTGATTTTAATTAAAAAAAAATTTAACTTGATATTCAGCTTTGCGACAGATTAATCTAAGGGGACCAATCCCACCATCCACTTGTGGGGTCCCTAATTAAAGTCAGAACAAAGCTCTGTATGGATTGGCCTAACTAAGAAATTGTTAGCACCTACCGAGATTCGAACATGAAAACTTGAGAAGAGCACACTCTCAAGACCCTAGCCTTCACCAACACGCCAAATTGAAATGAAAATAAGCTACACCAAAAATATATTTTCCCTTTTTATATATTGTTATAGAATATAGATTATGTGTTTATAGAATTAATCATGTAATCTAACCAAAAAAATATATTCAAATAACAGCCTTCCCACCACAAGCTATCCTGGTATCCCAGTTTCGATGATTGCCGTTCCGCACCGCTATACGGAATTAACAACAGTTTAAGTGAGATTGTAATCCTATTTGAGTTTTAAATTTTAAATTCAAATATAGATATATATTTTAAAAGGCTAAGAATTGAAGTCAAGATCTACAACCTGTTAAGCACCACATACAAGAAAATTTTCAAATCCAATGTTAATTGTAGTTACCTGATCAAAGTGCAGGTACACATGGTAAAACATGTAAACGAACAAAAGTATCCTTGCAACCTGCAAATAGACGATATCGGTAAGCAAGTCCAATAAGCCCAGAATGAGAATTATATGTAATCAACATGAAATGATATCTCAAAATACGGATACTGCAACAAACATGGCAAGAGCTATACAAATGTATTTCAAACTGCAGCGATTTAACCCACCATCCAAGCAAGGAATATTACAACCCCATTGATGAGATAAGCTTTGGATCTTTTCAAACCAGCTACGTCGAGATACCTTCACAAAAAGAAAAAGATTACATGACGTGTTAAAATTAAGTAATAAACCTAGAAGAGCAAGATTACCATCTCAAATTGACTCCTGGAGTAGTTGTTTCGGAGATCAGGACCATGTATGTGTAAAGCTGCCCTTCCCCACTCAACATTGAATACGCTACTGCTACTAATGAAAAGAGATGATGAACCACCTGAACCAATGTTAACATTAAGTGAAGTTAAATCCCGGCCTTAATCATCTCCTGCTAAGTTCCTCCTATAAATAAAATGTCCTAAAATTGAATAAGAGCATTCAACTACATAAGACAGTTAGCTTAAGCAATGCAAGCTAAGAAGATATTATGCTTACATACTCATATCCACCAAGAGAAGGAAAAAACCAAAGGATCATCGCTAGATCAAAAATGAAGTAACCAACAGAAACCTGTGGAAACAAATATCAAACATAAGATATAAAGACTTCTTCACCAGATAAAAAAAATGTTGGTCACAAAAATGAGATGTTAAAATGTGATCAGAACGATGTAGGTTATAACAATTCAAATTTTGATCTGAATCATTATGAGAAAAAAAAGTACGAAGAATATGAATTATTAAGTTCCATTAGATCCCAATCATCCATTCTAATCACAACCAAAAAAAAAAGAAGCTATGTGATTTATATTTTTTTTTGCTTTATAGCACCGGTTTAGTCCGGTTCGGGGGCGAGTTCTGGCATCAAGTGGTTCCATCCCCCTCCCGATCGCAGTTGCGGGGGATCGAACCGTGGTTCTCCCTACCAAGTCCAGCGCCAATCACCACTGGACCAACTAACGATTGGTCAGCTATGTGATTTATATTAAATAACATAAACTATAAAATGTGCACCACAGCAACAAAGGATCACCTGAGTAACAAACAATCAATGAAAATAGTTTCATAAGCAAAACAAACATTCTTTGACCATAAACGTTGAAGGCCAGATAAAAAATATTAATAGATGACTCACAATTTCATACTATGTTTATACAAGTTAACAAGATTCTTTTATAATTTCATATACTTGGAAGTCCTAATCCCTCACCTGAAAATGGAATTTATTGATCTATCATAGCAAGTCACAATGCCAAAAATAAATAAAAACCTAAACGAATCGAACAGTGTCCTTGCTACAATGATGCAACAGATAACATTTCTTAATCATATCAGATTCCTTGCCTAGCTAATTTATGTCTGACTAAGTAGTTTTTCTGTTTCATTTCTCATCATGTAATTATACAGTACTTGAAAATTAACCCGGGCAAGTAATTCATCACCATTTTATAGTGTTAGTTAGTACTAAATCTAAGGCAGAAAAACCAAATTGTAATCAAGTTGGTGTAAATCTTATATAAACCTCACACAAATAAACTCTATATCCTCATTTCAGTCACTTGACAAATTTTATTTTCAAAAACATCCCTTCAGTTCAGATTGACATAACTACAAGATACATTGTTTTTCACGTGTCAGATTTATATGTAATGCAGAATTTTCTTTAGACTCGCAAGCCTATATTTGACAAAACTTCACAGGTTAAATTTCACTCTCGCAAGAGATAAAACATAACTATACCTAATTAGCAGATCTAGTTTTCACTTGTGACTAATTCTGTAACCTAGAAACCCAAGATCAAAATCAAAATATTTAGACTCCAATAATTTCGGAATGCAGCTTTTGCTATCACAGGCTCTAGAACTTGTGTTTGAACAAAAACCCATGTAAGATAATAACATAGGGAGAATAAAGGTCACCCGTAGGTTTATCTCAGATACGATATTAGTAATGGATGGAACTCAAAGGAGAAAAAAGGAGACCATTCTTACCCCAAGTGCAAATGTTGACAAAGAAGAGTTTCGAACTGTAATAGGATCAGGAGACTGGTTGTCAGAAAATAAATTTGAGCAAAACACCAAGTATAATGACATAGCTGTTATGAAAATTGAATGAATAGTTGATACAGATCTGCACAATAATAGAAGTCCATAAATACTCTATATCATGAGCAACAAAAGAAAGATATTTTACACTCAAGGAAACATCCGGTTACCGGTTATTCCACTCAATACGTTGGATTTTTGAGAAGCTGGAATAGGTCTTAAAGTAATTAGTACCAATGAGATGAGTAAGATCATAGATCTGAAAAACAAGCAACGCAATATGTAAAGTAGCAAAATAACAATAATATCACTTGATTATCATATAATAAGAAAACAGAATGACAGCATACTAATATATAAAATACCAGTTTGCAAGCAACAATGCCACCAATAACAGAAGTATATGGAATCAAAGAGTCTGCTAGTATATAATCCTTCACAAACATATTAGCCTGATCCTGGTAAGATTTAAACGACACCATTTCATTCGAGTCCGACATTGTAGCACTATCCCCTTGGTTGAGAAATCTTTTATAGACAGTTTTATTTTGCTTTCCCTTTAAGTCACCTATTCTGTATACAAACACAGTTTTAAGACATGGTGATAAAAAAATGAAACACGAAAGGATGAATCACACTATCGCTTATTGTTGAAAGTGATTTAAGTTACCGATAATATTAACCTTTATAGAAGTTATTTGTATTCAGCTCAGAAAAAAAGACAATTTGAAAATTCAGTCGACAACTGTCTGTAGTGTAGCAAAGAGACTGATTCTGCAAATAAATTTTCCGTTAGATGAAATCAAACTGTTTCTAGGAGGAAAGAAGACGGTCAGAGAAAATTAAGAAAAAGTTTTGTTTATCTCAATATATAGAAAACAATACAGAAGGTCACACCACCAAAAGAAAAACATTACTATCAAAGAGCTTTCTAGCTTCTAGCATCTCTCTCTACCTATGAAGCACTGACTTGGAAACACGACACTGGTAATAATTTGAAAAAATGAAGAAATGAAATGTAATCACAAATGTCGGTGTCAGTTTCAAAAACTGACGCAGACACACCTTTTTTCAAAAGGTGTCGGTGCGACAAAGCTTTCTATATATATACTTTGCACGACAATTCTGAGAGAGGAACCATCCAGCTCATGAAATTGAATCCATAAAAAACAATCTTATCCTAAACCAACATAAACGCGTAAAAAGCAAAAATTTCATAACACGTTTTCTCATTGATCCCACCAAAATCATGCTCGAATTCTCAAATGTAACAGCTCAGCAAATGAGAAATTTTATAGATCCTCCAACCCACAGTAAAAAAGTAAAATCATTTATATAACTGAAACTGAAACAAAGAATCACTCATCATAAGAGCTAGCAGATAAAGGGGAATTCTAACATTCTTCAATCTCGAAACACTAACAAACGGTTGCACATATTATCGATAATAGTGAACTAACTAAAATCAATCCTTTAATCAATTACAACTCTAAACAATGATGCTCAGAAGAAAAAAATTAGGTTTAGTCCTGAGTATCAGTAACTAGTACTCAAAGTAACTATTATTGAAATCAATCATTTAACACAACCATGGTGAGATAAAAAAATGATAAGTACATTTAAAAATTAACAATAAATAAATGCTATACAAAAAATAAAAATCATCATCATTTAATAATGAAATCTCAGAAAGTTTTATTGCTATTCAAAACAGTGACATCATCCATGATTCAATTAAGGTAAAAAAAAAATAAAAATAGAAACTTTTTGGTACATGAAAATAGAACCATATAATCTAAATATCCAAATCTTCCAATTGATCCATTACCACTAACCAACACATTCATTTCCCATTTCACAAATTTCAATAAATATTATAGAAAAAAATCATTTTTCAATTAAACTTGAGAATATATGAAATGCCACATTGAGAGTAAGGAGGAAAACATCATACCCAGTGAAACGACAATGTGATTTGGGATTTTGCGAGTTTGTGTTGGATTGAAACTTCGGAGGAGTGGCGATCTAATGCTGCGTCGATTTGAGATGAATTGAGAAACGCATTGATTGATTTGGGAGAATTTGAGAAAACCCTAGAATGATGAAGATCATGAAAAGATTGTTGGATTCACATGATTTTGTTACGTAACTGTTAGCAAAGTGCCAACCGCTAATTTTATTCCCCATGTTTTTTTTTTTTCAGGTGATGGGATAATATTACTATTATTCTTATCTTAACATACTAATATTTTCAAGAGTGTAAAACATTTTTACACATACAACCAATCAAAATGTTTTAATTTGCCATTTAATTTCAATTTTTTAAAATTAAAAATAAGATTTATTCTGATGTTTAAAAAATGAGATTTATTCTGATGCATGTCTCTCATTGGTTGACAGTGTAAAAATACTTTACATTGTCGGTGCATTTCCTTTTTTTTCCTATTTGAGTTTAAAGATAGTGCACCGTCAGTGTAAAACATTTTTACACATACAACCAATCAAAATGTTTTAATTTGTCATTTAATTTCAATTTTTTAAAATTAAAAATGAGATTTATTCTGATGCATGTCTCTCATTGGTTGACAGTGTAAAAATACTTTACACTGTCGGTGCATTTCCTTTTTTTCCCTATTTTCAAACGAATTAATACTATATAGTAGTATTGATTATTAAATTAGATTAATATTTAATGAGCTGTGAAAATTTTAATTTTACACATTCATGAAATTATATATACAAAAAATCATTTTTTATGCTAGTTTTAAAAATATTTTAGTAAATATTTGGCATGATTTTATTAGATGTATATGTGTAAAAGAATTTAAATCTACTACATTAAATTAAATTAGACAATTTCTGAATAGATCCCATAGATCTCTTAGACACCATGCAAAATTTCAAATTTGACATCTGCTTTTATAGATGCACATTAGAAAGCACTTTTATTTTGCACTCCTTCTGTAAATGCATCTAGAGAACCGTTAAAATATAGTATAACAAAGTTAAATTCAACTTATTCAATTCAGCAATTTTTCCGTAGATGCACCTACGGAGTGTGGTGAAAACAGAGTGTTCCGTAGATGCATCTACAGAACATTCTGCTATATTTTCAAATCATGTTCATTTCACTCCAAAACTTGATGTTTATTGCAAAATTGTAAAATTAAAGTAATACATTTTAGGGTTAAATAAGTTTTTAGTCCCTGTAAATATGGCACTTTTTAAATTTAGTCCCTGCAAAAATTTTCTTCGAACTTTGGTCCCTGCAAAATATTTCGTCACCATGGTTAGTCCCTCCCGTTAGATTCTACTAACGGAGGGTGACGTGTACCAGATACGTGGATATTTTTTTTGTCTGATTCGCCAGCGTGGATATGATAAGGGTAACCTTTCAGACTTATCATATTCACCCACCAATATCAGCTTTCACTATCACTCCCTCTCTCCCCTTTTCAAAGCAAACCCTAGAATCTCTTCTCGAACATCGTGCTCCCAACATCCCAACTGCAAAGCTTTCAATTTGTGGTCCCAAAACGAAGCATCACGTGGTCCCAAAACGAAGCTTAGTGGTCTTTGTTTTTTACTTTCAACTGTGCGTGGACAAGGTATGACCTACCATCCTCGTGTTCCTCATTTTTCATTTTCTGGCTATATTCTAATGTTAGTGGTAGTTAAACAAACATTAACTACTATAGGACAAAGATTTTGACTATGATACCGTATCTATTGAGTACAGCATTTGGATTTTGTTGTCGTATTGTATTTCCCTAATTAGAAATTGTATTAAGTTTGGGTCTGTTAAATGTACAGGAAATGTCTAAGTTTAAAGTAGTTTTCTACACAGGGGGCAAGTTTGTAAAAGACCCTGAACTGAAATACGATAGTGGGGAAGTGTATGCTTTTAGTGGTCAAGACCTTGACTATTGGTCTTTCTTTGAAGCATGTGATTTAGTGAAAAGTATTGACCCTGAGTTTGATTTTAAGACGGTTAAGGTGTGGTGAAAACATGAAGAAGGATCGTTTGAAGCTGATTTAAAACCATTCAAAGATGATGGAGATTCGTCTGAGTTGGCTGCTTATACTGTTGCAAATAAAAGTGAAGTTGAGATATATTGTGAGCCAAAACCATATGAAGGAGACCTCACTTTTATCGACATTGTTAGACAAAAAGGGAAGGGTAAGTCTTGTGCATTAGAGAAAGAACCATTAGGTGAATGCAGTGGAGAGTCATGTGATGAGTCTGTCAGGGATGTACACTTTGATGACAGTGAGGAAGAAAGGATGAATGGGTTTGAAGATGACTTTGAGGAAGTAGTTGGTGTAGGTGTTACCAGTGAAATTAGGAGTCCACCTGTTACAAACAATGATGTCCCTAATGAACCAGACAATAACATGTTTATTGCAGAAGAGATGGGCAAGGCACATGTAATCGAGGAGGAATACATGACAGGTGAATTGGATAGTGGAGCTGATGATAAAGTGGAAACCAAGACAAAAAAGTCGAGGGCAACTAAAAGTCAACAATCTGAAAATGTTGTTCCAGTCACTCAAAATGTTGTTCTTGAAACAGATGCACCTATTCCAACTGAAAATGTTGTTCCTAACACAGATGCACCTATTCTAATTGCTCACAATGCTGAAGTTGAAACAAATACTAACATCAATGATTCACAGTCTTCTCTTTTAAAGTATTGTGGTATAGATGTTGACACATTGGCTAAGAATGAAAGTTGGCATATTTACAGGGACCTCATACATATTTAACCTTACATTTTAAAGATAATAGTAGGTAGACCAAAAAAATACATCGTATAAATAATGTCGGTCATAATGTCGAATACATCATCAAAATAACATACATAAACAAAATAAAAATACAGGCATCACAAACACAACAAGCATCACTAATGTGTCTTCTAGACATCATCATGCGCCTCTCCTTTGCCTCTGGCCCCGCCTCCGCCTCTACGTGTACCACGCCCTCTACTAGCTCTGCCTTCAGCGTCAAGTGCTCCACCATTCCTGGCATGATGTCTACGGTACAGAAATGCCTCATCTGCCAGCCTAATTATAACATCCAGCACACGCCTCTGCTCATATCCCTCAGGAATAAACTATATGCAATGGCTCCCAGGCCCGTGTTAGCTATCTGACGACGCTGGGGAAGAAGATCCTGAGTGTGGTCCAACTCAGCCTAATGAGTCCGCCGAAACTCCTCGTGGGCTGGTTTGGACGAATCTCTAGGTGTGGTGGGAAGCATGTACGGGTGTGACACTCTGTAGTACCATGTGATCTACCCCTCGGTACAACTCTAGTCGTGCTTTGCTATCACCGCCCGAGCCTCTTCAGGAACCATGTGATGCTCTCACTCTACAAATACCTCATCTAATTGCCAACGAGTCATGGCGATAAGAGCGAACACAGTAGGGTCGCAAGGTATCGTCTGTGTGTAGCCAAACTAACGCATGACACGCTCTAGAAGATAACGTACAATAATGGTCGAGTTGGAGGCCAACCATCCAGAGTATAGTGATATCTCATCAAACATAACCGTCTCACAATGATCAGTATAATAGTCATATTTGACGTCCTCGACAGCCATGTGATCAAGTCTGCGCCTATAAGGATCTGGCATCTGGTTCCCTCTGAGAGGGCTAAATGCACTGGCACGCGGCATGATCTCGGTGTAGGTAAGTACCTCTCCCTATCCAATAATGACTGGGAAGTGCTATAGTATCCAAGCCTGAAAAAAAACACGGTTATTTTAATGTACTATCACAAATATATAATGAGTAGCAGGGTATAAGATTGTTAATACCAAAAGGGTACAGCTGTCTGCCATTGTCCTTGCCTTTCACATGCATCCATCTCCGAGTCTGTAGTATATGTACGCTGTAACGCCCCGAATTTAATTAATTTTTTAATTAATTATTTAATTAAATTAATTAAGGATTTACTTGTTAGAATTAGTCGAAGTTGAGAGTTATCGGTATTATTCTAAGAGACGTAATTGGATTAATATGTTGATTGGAACTGTTAAGTTGATATTCGAGTAACTAGTCGATTTAATCGGAGGAATAATATTAGAAATAATATTATTATATTGGACTATTTATTAAATTGAATATTTAATTATTTATTCGTGATTTATTGGCTGATATTGTGTTACGGTGATTTAAGTTGCTAAGTCGGTATTTAAGTTGGTTTAGTCGTAGAATTATATTAGAAATAATATAATTGAAACATTATTAAGTATTTTCCGAATAATTGTTGAATTTTTTGTTTAAGCTGATAAGTTGATAAGCGGGTAAAGAGTCGATTTAGTCGGGAGAAATTAATATTAGAAATAATATTAATTTTCAGAGAATATTAATTAATTAAGTTGTAGAAATAATATTATTAATAATATTATAATTATATAAGACTATTTATTTAGTGGGTTTAGTTATTGTGTTAATCGTGAATTATTGGTGAAATTTGGTGATGTTTCGATGAATGTGATGTCTTGAGGTGACGTGTTGTGGGGTAGAGTGAAGTGAAATAATTATGAGGATTATTTAAATGATTTTAGATAATTAAGATAATTATTTATAATTTTTAATTAGTAGAATGGAGTATTATTGGTGTTAGAGATAATAAAGGAAAAATAGCAAATTGTAGAAGAGTAAGTGAGGGTAAAAGAGGTAATTCATAATGAGGAACTTTATAAAGAAAAAAATTAGAGAATGAGAAGGGAGTTTTAATCATACGTGAAAGTGAGAGAAAAAGGGAGAAGAGGCTAAGGCAGGAAGAAGGGAGGAACCCATTGAGGAAGAGGAAAAAGCTCATCAATCTAAGGTAAGGAGTGTTATCTTGATTATTATAATTGATATAAGGTTTAGATAGTTGTGGGTTTTGTGGTTAGGTTTTGGTTGTTTGTTGTTTTGAGTTAATTTGTGAAAATTGATCATAATTGATGTTATAATCTTGTTTGGATTTTTGTATAATCTGTGTATTGAATTGATTCAATGGAGAAATTTGATTTGATATTTTGCGAGTTTTGGATTGAGTTATATGGATTTGGTATGTTGGGGTTTGAGATTTGGGATCAAAATTAATGTGTTAAAATTCATGTTTTAGGGTTCCAATTCACTACTATATATTAGGTATGAATCAATATGTGTTTGTTTCATGAAAAATAATTGAATTGGTTGGATTTTAAGGGAAAGATGCATAAAACACGTAGCTGTTCCTGGGCAAAAATCTGGTTTTGGGAAAAACTTCAAAAATTCATATCTTTTGATCCGTAAGTCCGTTTGAGTCCTCGTTTGAAGCGCTAGGAAGCTAATAATGTGTATTTTCTTATAAAAATAGTTTCATGTTCTGGAAATAAATTTAATTGGTGTGTAATGAGGTTTTGTTGTGTCAGTGTATGATGTCGGTGTTTGCGATTTCCGAAAACTTACAAAACTCATAACTTTTGACTCGGGTGTTCGTTTGATACGCTGTTTGGACCGTTGGAAAGCTAAAGTTATTTTCTTTCTTGTAAAACTATTTTTAAAACCAGTAGCATAATTTTTGGTAAATCGATATGACTTTCCGTGCGTAATTTTACTTAAGTTTTGAGAATGTGTGGATTTTCTCGTACGTTTATGTTGTTTTGTCCTAATTATGGGCAAGTTTTGGTTGGAGGCCTAAATAGCCAAAGTTGAAATGTTGATTATGTTGTTCTGAGTTGCATTTGTTGTTGTTGATATTATTGGTTGTATGTCATTCATAATGTCGCATACATTGCATTGTTTAAGTTGGCCTTTATGGCATCCGATTAAGTTGGACTTAATTGCAGCTGATTAAGTTGAAAATGCCTCGATAACCTGACATATATTTAAGTTGGGAGTTTTACTCTGATGGTACCACATGCATATTCATAGTTGAGTCGCATGTTGTGTCGCATTATTTATGATGTTTATGTTGACTGGGTTTGTTGAAGTGATTAAGTCGTTCATGTTGATTAAGTTGATTAAGTTGTTCATGTTGATTAAGTTGATGAAGTTGTTTTATGTTGATTAAGTCGATTAAGTTGTTTATGTGGTTTATGTTGATGAAGTTGCTTATATGATTATGTTGATGTTGAAGAAGTTGAATATGTTGTGTATATTTGTTGAAGTTGATGAAGGTGTTTATGATGATTTTATAGTTGAAGTTGGTTATGTTGATCAGGTTAATTCTAGTGATCACGTTGTAAATGTTGATATGTGTATTGATAAGTGGGTTATATGAGTATATTGTTGTCCTACTATATTTATTCCTTACACTTTTTATAATGATTTTGATTTCTCACCCTTTCTGCTGATATTTCCCTTACCATGGGAAATGGGCAGGTACTCAAGAATAGCAGTGGAAGTTTGAGATAGTTCTTGGTGAAGTCTAGTTATTATTCCGCAGTGAAGAGGGTCTTGCTCTGATAAATGTAACATTGGGTCGTTGGGGATCGTTTAAATTAAATTATATGTTGATGATGTTGTATTTGAAGTGTTTTATCTTGTTTTAAAAATGATTTAAACAAAATTTATGAATTATGAAGTTGATGATACATTTTAAATTGAAGTATTTTAATAAAGATGTTTTTAAATAAATTATTTCTCTGAGATGTTGAAGTATAAATTTTGAGAACCCGTGTTACGGAGCAGGATGTTTTTATTAAGAAGTCTTATGAAGAAATGTTGCACCTTTTTTATGAATTACTCTGATTTAAATTCTTAATATTACATGAATATTTGTGGGGTTTAGAAGGGTGTTATATTAGTGGTATCAGAGCAGGTCGGTCTGTCCGGTCAATGTTGTCTAATGTTGTTTGTCCCTTAGTACTCGACATGTGTGTGAAACACTGTCAGTACTTGTTTGTTAGTTCCTAGTCGTTGTCTGCAGGAGTTGGTTTGGAATAAGTGGGGGAGAAGCTTGCTCTTTGACGTGTTGTTGGTATGTAGAAGTTGGTTCAAGGTGATGTTGATTGCAAGAGTGAAAATGTTATCGAAGTGATGTTGTTGCGAATTGGCGAGAGTATGGACTCATGATTATGATCGGTCGAGTTAGAGATGTGTGTAGATTATGGACGGTAAATTAAAGATAATTGTGAATGAGGGTCTTTCCAAAGGGAATGACAAGTTGATGGATTAATGCGGTAGATGGTATGTCTTGGTGTATAGTTGGATTAAAGTCGCGTGATTTTTGTAGTTGGATGAAAAGCAAGAATGGTTGGTGGATTTTGGAAGCAAGAGAAAGTGAGATGGAACTTATGTTCATCAATCTCAAATTCTGATTTTTGTAATTTTGGAGCAGCTGCTAGAAAAAGTGGCGTAACTTTTTACTCGTGATTCCCATTAAAGTGATTCTTGACTTTTTAGAAAGCTTACGAAATTCCCTAAAATTTTCATATAAGATTTGTCTTCAGGAAAATTGTAAAGAGGGAGAAAAGTGCATTTTAATATTTGGGTATGATGCTGATTTTTGGAAAATTCTGCATACGGGAATTCTGGACAAGCCCCATTGCAAGGATGACAACTTTTTACTCGTAAATCGGATTTGAGCAATTATTAAAGTTCTGAAATATACACAAAATTTTCTTCATTTTTGGAATATGATTTTGTGTTTGGGAGGTTTGTATTGGAAGAGAAAAATGTGTTCGAAGTTGACCGGCTATTGCTGAAAATTGAGAAAGATGAAGCCAAGTGCGAAATATTGATAAGGAATAAAATGTTGGTATTTGTAAGAATGTAACAATATCAGAGGATACATAGAGGGTTCGATTATTACGAAAGTAAAAAAGTCTACTAGAACATGTACTTGAACCCCAGGGTAAAGGGTTCGATTCTTACGAAAGGCAAAACTCTACTAGAGAGGGGGGTAGAGAAGTTCGTGAGGTAATAGTGTCGGGAACGCTGAAGGCTCGGGCTGTTACATAAGCCAATACAGTCACTCCCTTATTGTACTCTAGGATACGTGTTGTATCTGATAAGTACCTGAGGTAGACGACATGTGTGTACGTCGAGGTCGTATCCACAAAGAGCTAAGTGCCTATCAAATATAGGAAGTAACATCTCAGCGCCTGCTCTCTATGTATATCCGCCTCTACCCTGTCACCAAAAGCCTCGTATGCCGCACTCAACGCCTCATCATATCTCCGCTGCAAGAAGGAAAACCTCACGCGCGCCCCGCGCGCCCTCTCCACCTCTCCAAGCGCGTCAGCAGGATTAGCCCCTAGCTCCGCAATCAGCATCTCCATCGCTTCTTCCATCGCCATCCTATCGTGATCAAGGAGGGTACCTCTGATAGGTAGATGCAGGAGGTATGCCACATCATCAAGTGTGATGGTAATCTCACAGTGAGGGAGATGAAATAAGGAAGTCTCTGGATACCATCTCTCCACAAATGCCACCAGCATCCCGTTATGCATCGTCACGTAGCCGTCCTACTAGAATTCCCTCAGGCCAAAAGCTGATAGTACATCCTGGAACCCCGGTTGGTCAGGCTGCGTGAGACTGGCAATCTTCCGGACGTGGTTGTAGAACCTCTGGGGATCCCTTTCTTGAAATTAAAAAAAAATGGTTATTAATAAGCAATGTTAGAAACTAAAGAAAATAAATTAATAAGTAATTACCAAAGAAAACTTACATCTGCCTCCCAGATACGCCTGGCTGCATGATCGGCATACCCAATCAACAAGGATGCATCTAAAGGGCCCCCCCGGGTACCAAATAGGCTTCGGTTGGTTCTCGTGTAGCTCCGGAGGTGGCACAGAAGTAGAAGTAGAAGAACTGCCCCGACGACGTCTGCGGGGGGTGTATTCTGTGAGGAACCCTCAACATCAACATCATCCCGAGTCCTCCGTAGTGCAGTAGTAGATGAGGAAGGTCCTGAAGGTGGAGAAAAACACAAGAAAGGTCTTCAATA
The DNA here is from genome assembly GCF_029867415.1 of Vicia villosa. NCBI lineage: Eukaryota > Viridiplantae > Streptophyta > Magnoliopsida > Fabales > Fabaceae > Vicia > Vicia villosa. The sequence goes on along the minus strand of NW_026705829.1, from coordinate 13,428 downwards.
TTTATCTCCCTTTCCATTGATATCTTTTCTTTTTCTTCTAGTATCTCATTTTCTTGGATATGCTTTGGATAATGTTACGGAAGCATGTTCGAAATAATAATGCATAACCAATAAGATAAACTTTTATTTAGCTTCTTTTCTTCATCAGAACTTCTGACTTTGTTAAGTACAGTTCTGAAGAAAGACTGTGTAGAAGTTTTGAGTTAAATGAATGGTTTAGAAGGTAAAAGACACATTCATTTTTATCCTAGTTCACCTTCTCAATAAGGCTACCTCCAGTCCACCCTCCTTAGGTGATTTCGCCTATCTCATTTAGGACTTAATCCACTATAGCCAAAATTGATTACAATCTGCACAACCAACTAGTGTGACTAACAATACAATGCACGAGCCAATTGCTTATGACTAACAACACAATGCACGAGCCAAATGCTGGTGACTAAAAACCTGCATAAGCCAACTGCTTGTTACTAACAACCTGCATGAGCCAACTGCTCCTGACTAACAACCTGCACAAGCCAACTGCTTGTGACTAACAACCTGCACGAGCCAAATGCTCGTGACTAACAACCTGCACAAGCCAATTGCTTGTGACTAACAATAATGAACTGTTCAGTGATCTGATCCACAGATATAACATTCATTGACCCCTTTGAACTTCTGACCTTCACTTCGTCTTCTAAGAGGCTTTTCACAATGACTACAGTCACTATCATCTCAAGCTTCAAACCTTTAACTTGGTAGCTCAGGGAAAATACATTTCTGGTATAATGCTTCTAATAAGCTTTAATCACGACTGTGATATTTCATTGAAGTTTTTAGGCACCACTTTTTCTAAAATGCACACTCTATCAAAGAACATGGTCTTCTATTTGTAGCCTTGAATATATTTGTTGTCTTGTTCTTTGGAGAGAGCATTAAATGCTTGCATGATTGCTTTTTGTTTTTGTTTCTTCAACGAGCTACATGTGCGTAGCTTCTTCTGCTAACATTGGGAGTTGCTCATTTTGAGTGTTTCAGCTGTTTTGCTAATCATTGTGTTTTTAACAGAATTCTTTCTTGTGTCAGAGTCTTGCGTGTTTGTTTCAAGAAAGCTGCTTTCTGATTTTGTGGCTTTTATCAGAATTTTTCGTTGCGTTTATGGTACCTTCAGAAGTTGCTCAAATTGAGCTTCAATTGTGTCTTGTCTTTATTAATTAACTTTTGTGTTTCAGATTATTAGATCTCTTTTTTATTTTACTTCTGATCTTCTCATTTAAGCTTGTCTGAACCTTTGTGATCTTTTGCACCTTTCAGCTTTTTGAACTTCTGACTTAACAAGACCCGTGAAGAGTAACATCTGCACACTCAATAAAATCATTAGTAATAAAATTGTTGCAAACAAAATATATACTTGTTATCATTAAAACCAGATTCTAAACATAGATTCAATATTGTTCTAACAATGTCCCCTTTTTTGATGATGACAAAACTATGTATTTTAATGGAACAATTTTATGGGGTGATAATAAATAAGCAAATGAATTAGCCCCCCCTGACTTACATAAACCTAAGTTGTTATGTTTGAGCATCTGATTGTTATTTTAATAGAATCAATATATATTAATCAAAATGGTTTAATCAAAATCATATTTTCTTTTCCCCCTTTTTGTCATAATCAAAAAGCTTATTCCTTCAGAAGATGTATAATCTTTCTTCATGAGACTTATAAACTCCCCCTGAAATTGATAGCTTTTTTCTTTAGCTTGATTCTTCAGAAGATTAATAGATATAGCTTTTAATAAGCACATACCTTGGAACTTCTAAAGTATATTTCTTCAGAATCAGAATTCCCTAATCACTTCTTTTCAGATCAAAATGGATTATTTTCAGATTTATCAGAATACTACTTATTGAAGATTCTCTATATTAGATCTGAAACGTCAAAAATTTCTCTTCCTTAGTAAAATCATATATCATTTAACGGTTAGTTTCAATATTTCTGAGTTTCACTACAAATTCTCCCTTTTTAGTCATAAAAAAAAACGTAAAAAGATGTAGAAATATCAGACATATAGATCAAACAATAAAGAACACAAGAATGTTCATAGATAAAACAAAGCTCAATGCAATCAGCAAAGTAAACAAAGTATTGAAGGGCAAAAAGTAGTCAGGTTAATGTCAGGAAATTTAAAACACATGATCTAAGATTGTTTTTGGACAAGGGATAGCAGAAGGTTTTTCATTTCATTCGTAGACTCCTCTTGCATAATCATCCAGGATTTGAATTCCTTGTTGGTCCTGTCCTGCCTATCTAGTCGTTCCTTGACCGCTGCATTTTCCTTCTTTAGCTCATTAAGCGTTTTGGGCAAGCGAGCAAATGGATCAGAGGTTGAGGCAACGTCAGTAGTTGCAAGCACAAAGGAAACAATAATAATCTTAAGAGTAAGAAGATCTGCTTTTACCACCCAGGTTGGTATTATTCCTTCACAAATGTCTTTGGCACTTCAATATGAACTTGTTTTATCATGGCTAAAGAGTTTTCTTGATCATCATCTATATCCATATGTTCAGAATATGAGTAATAAGGAGCATTGCTGATCACAAGAGGAGGCTTTAACGCCCAGAGATCCATCACTAGTGTGATGACAACATTCAGACGCTCATAAAATTTCTAATTAGCATGAGTGCGGCATACTTCTTTGAGCTTGAGGGATTCCGAGTTGAATATCCTTCTGAACGCATCCCAAAGGACTCCTGAAGCCACTAGACTTCCATTTGTTGCACAGTCAGTCTTTAATTTAGCAATCCAATCCAGCATCTCTGTTTCAAAATTCTAAATAATATATCAACATCTGTTGGAGTAGGTTCGAGAGTTGGTTCAAGATGTTGGGATTCAGGGGATTGTTCTTGTTAAGGTTCAGGGGATTGTTCTGATTGAGGTTCAGAGGATTATTCAGGTTGTTGTTCAGATGATTCAGTTGGTTGAGGTTCAAGAAGTGGACCTTTTGATGTTACTAGGGGTAAGTTTGGTGTGTTGAATGGTGAGTTTTGTTGTGATGGTGAGGATGAGATAATTTGAACTTCGGGAGAGGATGGAATGGAGATTCGTTCTAGGGAGTGAGGTAAAGTTATTTCAGGGGATTATGGTGAGGTGCGTTCATTGATTTAGAGGTGGCAAAAATGTTATGTGCTGGAATACCAGGCAATACCACAACCAAGGGACTAGCGATGCCAGGAATGTTCCAGAATCCTTGGAACCATTCATAGGGTTTTGGTATTGCAGGTTTAGATTTGTTTTCCGAAGATTCTGGATGGTTTCTTCCAATGGAATGTGTAGTTTCTTGTTCTGTGGGAAGAGGAAATTATTTCTCTATAGGGAGTGGATTTTCTTGTTCTAATAGGGATGGAAGTTCTGTTGTATTTGGATTTGATAGTTTGGGAGCAGAAACAGTAGTCTCTTGTTGGCTTTCTGGTGGAGTTGATGTTGTAAGGTCAGGGATTTGAGTATTAATTTTCTCTATTAGAATAGTTTTTGTTTGAGCTTCTGCTGACGGTATGGGTGTAGATTCACTTTGAGTAGGAGTTGGAGATTTTGTTTCTATTGGAATTTCTGAGGTAGTCGAGTTAGTTTGGTGGGGAGCACGAATTGGAGTTTCTTGTTAATGTTCATGTTGTGTGGTTTTAATGGTTTCTAGTGATTGAGATGGTTCAGTGTGTTCTGGTGGTGGTTCAAAATTGTCTATATCAGACAACAATTATGCAATGTTTTGTTCTTGATTTATAGGAGGAATTGTGGGATCAGTTTCAAGGTTTGAGGCATTAAGAGTGGATGTTTCAGATATTTGAATTTGGGAGGGTTCAGAAGTTTGAATTGACAGGGGTTCAGGGTTTTGACTCATGGGTTGGTGTTCAGATGATGTTGAAAATTCTGGTATGACAGACTCGGATGCCAATCCCGATGTCAAGACATCTGATCTGTTATTACTGTAGCACAAGCAGAATAAAAGGATCCCCCATTATTTAATTACTCTTAGAAAAGAGTCAATGAGACCTGGGATCACACACGTCCAACATATAGAACCAGATTATAATTTTTACATGGTTCTGTATAGGAACAACTAACACTTCTGAACCTGATGTTATAAACAAAGTCATAACATCCATAACTGAAAAAATAATGCAGAAGATAAATAACACAGTTAATTGTTAACCCAGTTCGGTCTAACTACCTACTCTGGGGGCTACCTAGCCAGGAAGAAGATTCCACTATCAGTAGTATTATTTTATATAAACCACCTCTGGTTTACAAATAAATAACCTCTGGTTTACCTAGTCACTACCCAATGCAACCTTAATCTCAGAACTCCATCCAAGATAAGAAAACCTCTGCTCACTCCCTAGTGATACCTAACTGTTACAACCCTGCAACAGCTATTTACACAATTAACAATGAACACATACTTGATCTTGCTTCACAGCTTCAATCAAGCTTACAATACTCAACTCTTGCCTACAGGTTTCGAGTGAGGACAATCACTTCTCTAACCTACAGGTTTCGAGAAGGATAAGGCAGCCATCCCACAACCTGGGTGGTCTACCTATAGAAACCCTAATGACTACATCGTTAAAATCAGGTTTTCTATGTAAAACTAGGTTACAAAAGTTTCCTATTTATAACCTAATCCCAATTGGATTTATGCTTACAAATCGCAGCACTTTGCTGTTACAAATATGCAGAAAATATTCTGCTACAAATAAGGTCTTTCAATCATGAGTTTCCTAAATTAGAAACTGCTGAATCTTCAAACTTCTGATCTGATTCTTCCTGAATCTTCAATCTTCTGATCTGATTCTTCAATTATCCTTTTGATCTTTAAATATGTGCCACATAGGATTACATAATATTCATATAGAATATTCTGTATCTGTTAAGTATAAACTGAATCTTCCTTCCAGTTCTGCAGGCGCGATGTCATGAGTTGATGTCATGACATTCCATCTAACATCTTGCTTAAACTTGTTTTGTTCTTTATAAACTTGCAAGATTCACATTAATATTATGTTTTGCTGCTATTATGTTTTAGCCAAACATAGATGCCAATCATCCAATAAAAGCACTAACAATCTCCCCCTTTGGCATATTTTGGCTAAAACTTAACCATCCATTAAAAGTACAGCAAAACATAACCTTCAAGACACCAAGGAAGAACATAATTTTAGATTCTCAGAATTGGGTTTACCTTCTGTTCTTCAGGACTTGAACCACATCATAATATCGCCAGTCTGCTACAAAAGCCTTTTTACAGTATCAAGATCAGAAGATGGTATTCTTCTTCCCCATTTTAGACACAATATGACAAAGATAGAACCGATGTCATAATATGCAGTGGAACACCTTCATGCAACACTAATGTTCACGAGGAAGACGGTGGGAGAAGCCCTGCGTGTTGGATGACCAATGGTGGCAAAAGAGACCCCTTCCTTAGTCTTGTACCAGAAACCGAATCCTAGCATAGACCTCGAGAGAGGACATGAGTGAAAGTTGTCCACCAGTCCTAGTAACTCAGAACACAAATCACAATTGTGTTCATAACTCAGATCACAAATCACAACGAAAATGATTCCTATACTGAAGGTTGTATATAGTGGAACATCTTTGTTGTTATTGCAGAAAAACCCATGGTAGATGTCATACCCTAATTCTTAACCCCCCTGAGATGACATATCTTCAGGATTTTCATCAGGTCAAAGCAAGTACCCAGAGCAGTCACTTCTTCATCTGGAATTTAATCAAGGATGTTAAAAGACAAGAAAACTCAGGAAAAGGATCAATCAATAGAAGGATTGGTCTCTAACACAATCATAGGACTCAAAAGCTTCACTTTTATATTCACCTATGATTGATTAGACACCCAGTCATCTGAGTACAGGTTTACTCAGGTCACCAGACTAGGGTTTTTGAGCCTATCAAGGACTGAAATCAGGGATCACCTTTGGGAAAACCTAAAAAGCTCCAGGAAATCTATTAAAGACTTCAATCATCTTCAAATGATCCATACAATAAGATCCACTAGACATTACACCTCAATTCAAGATCCACAGTCACCAATTTCATCTGGTCGACAATTAGGGTTTTTAACCTAATTCATCTGGATAGTTGACTTTTAATCAGGGCATGGATCCAAAACTCAAGACATGATTCAAGAACCTCTACTACCTCAATATAACCCATTTACATCACTCATTTGAGGAGAAGATCTTAATTCCACACAAAAGTCCAAAATCTCACTTTATTTGGAAAAAGTCAACTATATGGGATCACCTTTGACTTTTAAGATTTTTGGTCAAACCATGACTTTCAAAGATCAATATCATCAATATATGGATATTAAAGTCATTTTACCAAAGAAATTCAAGAAGAATCATCAAGGAGCGAAAAGTCGGGAATTAGGGTTTTTGAGGGCATTGTGGGAACTCAAAATTTCACCTACACAACTCAAAAAACTTCCAACATGAAAGTTGTAGATCTTGCAAAATAAAACAACATCTTACATAGGAACTTTTTTCAAAAGATCAACCATTTAAGAGATTTGGAATTTTCAAGCTTTAGGTTATAAAAACTTAGAAATTTTTCTAAGTGTTTTTAACCTAGTTTTCATCCAACTTTGGGCTCATTTTTCACAATTTTCCCAAATGATTCTGAAGAAACCCCAAACTAATGATTTGAAGTAGATGTTTAGGGCTTTCCAAATTGTGCTCAACCTTCTCCAAATTCATTTTGAGCTAGGAGTTATGCTTGTTCAAAGTTGGCCTCATAAGGTGAAATTATAGGTCATGTACAAATTGGAACTGTCATACCCTAATTTTTGACCCCCCCTGAGATGACATATCTTCAGGATTTTCATCAAGTCAGAGTAAGTACCTAGAGCAGTCTGACATTCAATCGAGGGTGTTCAAAGACAGGAAAACTCAGGCAAAGGATCAATCAATAGGAGGATTAGTCTCTAATACAATCATAAGACTCAAGAGCTTCATTATTTCACCTATGATTGATTAGACACCCAGTCATATAAGTACAGAATTACTCAGATCCACAAACTAGGGTTTTGAGCCTTATCAAGGACTAAAATCAGGGATCACCTTTGGGAAACCATAAAAAGCCCTAGGGGATCATTCAAAGACATCAATCATCTTCAAATAACTCATATGACAAGATCCACTGGACATCACACCTCATTTCAAAGTCTACAGTCATTATTTTCATCTGGTCGACAATTAGGGTTTTTGACCTAATTCACCAGGATAGTTGACTTTTAATCAGGGCATGAATCCAAAACTCAAGACATGATTCAAGAATCTCTACTACCTCAATATAATCCATTTACATCATTCATTTGAGGAAAAGATCTTGATTCTACACAAAAGTCCAAAATCTCACCTTATCCGGAAAAAAGTCAACTGTATAGGATCACCATTGACTTTTGAGATCTTTGGTCAAAAAATGACTTTCAAGGATCAATATCATCAATATATGGATGGTAAAGTCATTTGACCAAAGAAATTCAAAGAAATTCATCAAGAAGCAAAAAGTCGGGAATTAGGGTTTTTTAAGGCATGGTGAGAACTCAAAATTTCACCTACACAACTCAAAAAACTTCCAACATGAAAGTTGTAGATCTTGCAAAATAAAACAACATCTTACAAAGGAACTTTTTTCAAAAGATCAATCATTTAAGAGTTTTAGAAGTTTTGGAGTTTTAGGTCATAAACACTTAGAAATTTTTCTAAGTGTTTTAACCTAGTTTTCTTCCAACTTTGGCCTCATTTTTCACAAATTTGCCAAAGGATTTTGAAGAAACTCCAAACTAATGATTTGAAGTAGATGTTTAGGGCTTTCCAAATTGTGTTCAACCTTCTCCAAATTCATTTTGAGCTAGGAGTTATGCTTGTTCAAAGTTGGCCTCATGAAGTGAAATTATAGGTCATGCATCATTTTTGAACTTTGAAATTTTGTGCACATGACCTCAAATATGGATGCTACACGACCCATAACACATCTGAAAACATGCCATGCATTCATTTTCACCATGCCATGATAATTGAGGAAGATTCCTAAAACAAGAACATGTGATTATGTAATGATTACATTTGTGAATTTATGGCAAATTGATGAATCACCCAAGGAATCTTCTCACCAACCAATTAGAGCTCACTTTGCATCTGAAATGTCCCCTAAGATCAGATAGAATCAATGGATAGGGGAGTTGGCTCGAAAATGCAATGATCACACTTGGATATTCTTTGAAATTTCTTCATGGCTAAGAAACCAAACTTGCTTCACTAAGCAAGCTCACTCTCTCAATCAGTACTGAGTCATTTGCCTATAAATAGGAGAGCATACTTCAGTAGAAAAACACACCAAAGCAACCATATTCCTTGCTTTCTCTTTCTCTTCTCATGCTTATTGTTTTTCAAAGTTCTTTGGCAAGAAGAATCGATTTCCTCAAACCAGAGCTTATCTTTGGAAAGTAAGCATTCTAACATCTCAAGGGAGGTCATTTGAGGTGATCCAAGCACCTGGATCATTTCTGCAAGTGGAGGAACACCATTGTTGCTCTCACTTTGGAGCAGTTGCAGTTGGAGGTCCATAGTGCAATTCAGAAGGTTTCCAATCAAGCTAAGCATCCAGGCACGTTCCATAGGAGGTAGTGAAGCTGTTCAGATGGCTGCAGCTCATCTGTAACTCAAGAATCATCACCCTCCATGTTCACTTGAAGCTGAAATCGAGGGAGGTCCATAGAGTAATTCAGGAAGATTGAGGTTACTAAAAGCATTCAGTTAGCATCACTGAGTCACAAGGAAGCTTTTGGGATCATTCATACAAGCTCAGTTGCTCTCTATCATCCTCACGACTTCCATTTTCAGAGGTAAGTTTCTGAACCTCATCTCTTTAATTTAAGCATTCTTTAAGAAATAGCTCGATTCTATCTTGTTCAGCATCATCAGAGGATTGAAAACCCTCTATCATCATTCATTTATCTTTCAGCATAGCCATTTAATTTGATTTTTAAGTTTTAAGGTTCTTCACGATTTCTGGTAAATTAGTTAGATATAGTTGATATAAATTTATGATAGTTACATATTTAGAATCGTGAATGAATTTAGAGCAAGTTTGGTCTTTACATCTTTGCAAATGGTTGAGAAATGAGCAAGTTCATAAATTTGAAATTTGAGAGCTTGAGGTTGAAGACGAAGATGGTGGTGGCGCGCAATTTTCAAACTCAGGTCTAAGTTTATTTTATTTTGATTGATACCTGTTTCATTAACGACTAAAACGTGATAGCCTAGTGGTAAAGAGTGTTTGTGTGTTGCGCGTGCCCAAGGTCTGGGGTTCGAATCCCCCTCGCCCCAGACCTTTTGATTTTATTTCTTTTTTCACTTCTATGCATTTGAGTAATATATGAATTGCAATGGAACCATGCATATGACACCAAGCGCGCGTTGGCTCAGTGGTGTTGTTTTGGGCTGGTAATACAAAGGGCGTGGGTTCAAACCTGGTTGGTGACAAAACCCTATTTTTTACCACTTTTTCCCATTTAATTTCTTCACAACTTTAACCAATTATTTAACCTATCAAATTAATTTATTTTCACTTCATTTTTCACACACTTGTCATTTAATATATCTATTTTGTGAATAATAAAAAAAATCATAAAAAATATTATTTATTTCATATATTTTTATTAGGTTTAAAATAGTATGTTTTAAGTGTTTTTTTCTTAAATACTTTAAGTATATATTCACTTTGTTTTAACCTAATCATTTTGTAAATAAGGTTTATGATAAAACCCTATTTGTTTAGGTTTTAATTAGGCATAGATCTTCATCTTTACCTTAATTAAATTGACTTTTGTCAATTTTCAAAACTGTTTTCAATCTCCGAATAAGTCAAATGATTAGGGTTTTCAAACAATAAAACCTTGTATCATTCTAAATCATTTTCCAACTGTTTTTATAACCAGTACTGTAAAGTACTGGGCCTCTAATAGAGTGTAAGTCCCAAAAACCTTCTCTTCTTAGCTTGTTTTCAAAACTGTATTTTCAAAATCTTCTTTCTATTTTCAAAACATTCTTCTGGTATTTGAAGGGCATTATTCCCGGTGAAACTCTTCAGATACCTATGTGACCTTTGTCCATCTTCACTTCTTCTGTTTTCAAAAACCATTAACTGTTTATCATATATATATTCAACTGTTATCAACAAAACAACAAAAATTACTGGTGAGGCTTTGTACATACTTCTTCAAAGGCCTCCACTCCATCCAGGTTAGGCTTTACAAGCTTTCAATTTACAGTCTTTATTTAAATTACTGTCAAATATAAACTGTGCATATATTAGTTTAGAACTACGTTTGAGTATAAACCCTAGGACAGTTAAACTATATATATATATATATATATATTATAGGAATATGGCCTAGGATTGAGAATGTCTTCCCGGTGAAGGCTCTTTCCTAATTAGAGATCTGTAGTTCAAACCCCCAAGATGAATTATTCCCGGTGAAACATCTTGGCAAAAACCTTAGAATCCAAATAATAGGACACATCCACCCAAAGAGGAATTATTCCCGGTGAAACCTCTTACCCATTTGCTTAGAGCCAAAATAAGTTCAAAACTACATAGCTTTCTCTTGTGCTATAACAAGGACCCTCGATTAGCCTCCTCTTGGGCTTTGTACAAGGACCCACAGGCTTCTTAAAAGCATTTCCAGCTTCCTCTTGAGCTTGTATACAAGGACCCATCAGGTTTCTTATAAACATAGGAACAGGTCTTTAGTCACCTTTTAGCCTACCCTGGTGAGTTTTCTTCCAATTTAAACCAGACTTTAAACAAGCTAAGTTTGTCTCAATTTTGCATTGAGTACACCTTTTGGAATGAGAGACATGGAAAGTCTCTGTCACCCTTATCTTCATCAATCTTCCTTAGTAGAATCTAGGATCTATGTTTATTTTCTCCTCAGCATGAGTCAGCCTTCATCTTGGGCTTTAAACAAGAAGTCTCCACTAGATAATCTTTCTGCCAATCATTTCAATAAAAATTCCTGGAAAGGGTTAGCCTCCAAATCAATCCATCATTTCAATAAAATTCCCTGGAAAGGGTTAGCTTCCACACATTCCTTCATGTTAATAAAAAATCCCTGGAAAGGGTTAGCCTCCAAAGTCAATTAATAAATAAATAAAGATTCATTTCTTCTAGGAGATAATTTCCCCAAAAGAGTCAAAACCCCTGGAAAGGGTCAGCCTCCAAAAACATGATAAAGTCAGTCTTTTACCAAATAATTTCTCCAGCTGAGTCAAAATCCCTGGAAAGGGTTAGCTTCCAAAGAAAAACAGTCTTTCAATAAATAAAATCTCCTCAATAAAGTCAAAACCAACAAAAACAGTTAGCCTCAACCTTGGGCTTCATACAAGGCACCAAACAATAAAACTCCCTTGTCAAAGAGTCTGCCACAACCTTGGGCTTTGTACAAGGCAGAAAATAATGTTTTCCCTAGCTAAAGTCAGCCACAACCTTGGGCTTTGTACAAGGCACACAAAATAGAGTCATTCATAAATTCAGTTATCCTCAGTAGTTAGCCACAACCTTGGGCTTTGTACAAGGCACACAAATAGAGTCTCCCTAATTAGAGTCAGCCTCAATTCTGGGCTTTGTACAAAACACCAAATAAAAATCCATCAAATAAACACTCTCCAATTAGAGTCAGCCTCAATTCTGGGCTTTGTACAGAACACCAAAAACTCCTTAGTTTAAATTCTCCCCAGTAGAGTTATTATTTCAATAAGTCAATAAAATCAATCAAAAAGCCTCAAGCTTGGGCCTCATACAAGCCAGCTAAAGTCAAATCTTTTATACAGTAGATAGACATAGCTTATCTCTATAGAGAGATATTTTTACTACTCTACCACATTCAAACAAACAAACATTTCAATTTCAATTTTAATCAAGTCTCCCATTTAGGATTTTGAAAGGCATGAGCTGGCAGTAAAACCCAGACATGTGGTAACTTTCCCTAATTTGGATGAGCATCTTTCTTTCATTTAAGAGGCATTTGACTGGTATACTTGCACATACACAAGTAAGGTCCCCCTCTTGAATGAAATAAATTCAGTTATTCTGTCACTCCTTTAAATGTTTGTGGTAGAATAGTACTAATACCTCTCTCTAAAGATGATTTCATGTCTCTTTACTGTAAACAGAGATTTAATTCAAAGCTTCAACCTTGAGCTTTAAGCAAGGCACCAAAAATAATTAATTTCCCTAGTTAGTTCTCCGAACTACATTAAGCTCTGACTTCCACTAGGGATATGTAGGCATGAGGTTCACAAGGAATCTCAGCGAGCTAATAAAATACCAAAAATAGTCAGTTTGTCTGTCTGTCTGTCTTTCTTTAATCAATTCATTTCCTTCTCCTAACACAAAGGAGAAACTTTCCCAATCATTAGCAATAAACACAATCACAAATGACACAGAGAAGGTTCCTGTAGAGTACTACAGATATGTAGGGTGTTTAAACACTTCCCTATGTATAACCGACCCCCCGGACTCCAGAATTTCTAGTCTAGGTGAAATCCCCACACTTAGCAAACTCCTAGGGTTTAGTTGAGATCTTTTTTTCCCTTTCCTACTCGTAGGACCAATAAGAAAGTTCGTGTGATATCGTAGGAAGAACTGAAACAAAATTCATCCCACCACGGGCGCATTCTCCTTCCAAATTTCGCGTGAAGGGTTTAGCGTGCCGTCCTCCCAAGTGAAACGGGGAGGTAAAGAAAACGACACCACAGTAAAAATGGCGACTCTGCTGGGGATATAAGTGTTAAAAACCTTGGTTTTTCATCCAAACCAATGGTTGACCTGTTGCTGGTCCAGCCCCAATGAGGAATTAGGGATGCCAAATTCCCCCTCAAACAAGAGAGGTCCTGCCTAACCTCTGTGTCATATCATGTGTTTGCTGCATTTATATTTGTTTATTTTGTTTATTCTGTATCGGGAAAGGGCTTCATTCCCCCTTGTGGTGAGAAATCCTATACCCGGATTTGAGTGCAACATAAGATAGGATGGAGGATGTCTTCCCGGTGAAGGCCCTCTAATCTTGGTTTCCAAGTCTACTCTTGGGATTTGCCTGGCTGGTTGTGATTAACTGCGCCACTGCATTCCGAGACTGATTTGTACCAGGAGGACCTAGAAACACATTAACCCCACTTAAAGCCTTTTTTTAGGACGTAGAGCGGTGATTACGAAAGTAATTGTCACGCAGATACTACACTCAGAGAAAACTCTCTTATAGATACCAATCAACGTATCTTTAAGGTTGAGCAAAAATTCTGAGACCCTTAGAACCCGTTCTACAGGTACAAAAATCCTTAACCTTAGTTTACCATTGGGGC